>NW_010123521.1:0-5664 GCF_000699245.1 Pterocles gutturalis
CAAGTGGCCCCATAAACCCAGTTCGGGCAGGAACGGACCTGCTGCGCCCCGTCACCTCCTGCGCTGACACCCTGACGACACCAGCAGCGCCAAGCGTGCCGCCACGTGCCCCTGACCTGCCTGTCGCTGCCTTCGTCACTTCGTCGCTCTGATCCTGACTTTTGCTCCTACTCCTGCCAAAAACAGAAACAAATTGTTGCCGCTGCTGAAGCAGGCACGCCAGCAAACAAATGTATTAGTAAAAAACTCTTGTTTGCTGGGGTTTGAATAAACTTATAGAAGAGAATAAGCGTCGCAAAGTCAATTACAATAACAGCTGGATAGAAGCTAATCAGCTCAGCTCTCGCCAGCAGGATGAGATCAGCTATAACTTCCTATCCAAACTTTACAATTAGTGAATTTGATGATTGCCATTAGAATCGCCTGTACGATTACTCCATTATAGAAACCATTTTTAATTAATAGTTAACTAGCAAATCTCAATGCCTATCTCGTTCAAAGTCCACCTTAAAGCCATGCGGGAATTTACAGTTCTGTCATGGAAACTAATTGTAACCCGCTGAGCCAAAATTCTTACATCCAGCTGCTAGAGCAGCAGCAGCCGCCAGCCACGAGCTTGGTGATCTCACGATGCATCGCCCGACGGAACAAGGCCCCAGGCACCTCCTCCTGGGGTGAGACCTGGCTGGGGTCCCACCTCCTGGGGGGACATGGCAGCTGCCCAAAGGTGTTTGCCAGACTGCGCCCACCGCAGCTGGGCAGAAAGAGGAGAATACGAGAGTTCTCCAGGATTTGCTGAGGTCGAGGTGCTGATCTTTTGTCATTTGGGTTTTTTTCTGGTAGGAGATGATATTTCAGAAATAGTTTTTGGAAAGCAATTGCACTCGATGCTGTAGTAATCTTAAAATTGCCTGTAGTGCAAGATTAATACATATGTAGCAGAAAGGGTTCATCACTGTAAACAGAGTCCCTATTAAAACTGAATTGCAGTGTGAGGCTTGTCTAGCGAGATGGGAGCACTCCATTTTCCCGCTGCCATGACGGCTTCACCTGTCTGCCAGGTGAGGGTCATAATTTTTCCCCTGTTGTGGCTGGCGTTCAGTGCATTAATCTGTTGTTTCATTCCTTTTCTGAAGCTGGCAGACTTGTTGCAGTGGTACGCAGCCACCTTCAGAGACCCCGTGATGCTGCAGCCCCCCGAGTGGTTTCAGGCGTTTGTATGGTGCGAGGCCATCTTGCAGCTGCCGTTCTTCCCCATCGCCGGCTACGCCTTCTTAAAGGGTTGGTAGGAAACAAGTGTAAGAGTACGTCCTCTGCGGCGTTTCTGCACAACACTTGCTTTCTGTACAGCAGAGAACTTACCAGTTTGAAGCAATTACAGGGATGAACCCCATGGAGGGCTGAACCATTGTCGTGGCAAGTTTTAGCTGAGAAAGCAGCACAGAACAAGGCCTGTCAGAAACAAAAACCGTGACTGCGGGCCCTTTGCCACTGCAGCCACGCGTATGCAACCAGCACCAATGTTTGACATCTAGCACGGTCCCAAGGTCTGGGTCAAGCCCGGGTACTCACTTTGTACTTTAAAACTTTCACGATCACACCATCGTTCCACATTTCCATAAAGGCAGCTCATTTTCCTGGGTTGCTACTAGCACCTGGTTTTCTCTGCTGCCCGTGTGATATGACTTTGTGGCTCACCCTGTCAGAGACACAGTAGTTAATGCTCTGTTCATTTAAAAGATGATGAATTCTGCTCATTTCAGAATACTTAAATATCATTTCCTTTTTGCTCCTATACAGGCGGCTGCAAATGGATAAGGACTCCTGCAATTATCTACTCCACCCACGTAGCTACAACTCTGCTTCCCATCCTCGCGCATATCCTGTTTCATGATTTCTCAGCGTCTGAGCATTTGGGACCTCGGAGCCAGCGCGAGCGCCTCGCCCTGTTCTCTGTCTACGTGCCGTACCTGCTGATCCCACTGCTGATCCTCTACACCATGCTCTGCAACCCCCACTACACCCACGCGGAGAAGAGGAAAAGGAAGTAGTCCGTCCCCTACGACAGCTGTAAGCACAAGGCTCGGACTGGTTGGGATTCGGACCCTGTGCTGATGTCGTCCTCGGGACAAACACCTGCCTCGTGCTGGGCTGCAACAGCTCCTGTGAGAGAAGCGTGAAGTGGTTTGAGGTCCCAGCTCTCTTGCAATCACCAGGAGCTCTGGCAGAGGCCTGCATGAGCGATTCCACGTGGCTCTGGGCACAGGCAGGTGACGGGACCTCACACCTCTCCCACTGCCATACATCTGTAACAGGAAAATGAATTTTAACCATTTGATGGGTAACTGTGTGATGGGCAGGGGGGGAACTCCAGATGATACTTTTCTTTCAACTTCCCTTTTTCCAAGATAATCGTTAGAAGACCCTGTAGGTGAGAAGTTTGTCTTCCAAGAGCCTGTTCTGCAAAATCCGTAACTGATTATAGAGATCGCAAAGCTCTGTTTTAGAAGCATTTCTAATCATATAATGATTCTTAATTTCCTCACCCCTTCCTTTGCTTCAGTTTTGATTTAATTGTAAATGTCTGATCAGTGACGAATGTGACAAAATCTGGATTTATGAATGCTTGAAGTAAACTTTGTTTGGCAATGAGGCATCCTTCCTTGAGGATTTTAACATACTTCAGCAATTGTAAACAAGGATTTTTTAAATTTCTGTCTTCCATGGAATCACTTCTAGTATGGAAATAAATAACTAAAGGCATTAAACTGCATTTACTCTTCTTAAGGGAATGACTAAAAGCGAACATGAGATCATAGATAGTTGACACAGTAAATATATGCATAAGATACCGTAAATAAAACCTACTACTGATAGAAATTCTGGGGTGGTTGGGGTTGGGTTGTTTAGGTTTGTTTTAAGTTCTCAATCTGAATCAAACTTGGGAGACTTGTGTAAAATCACAGGTCACCCAGAGGCTTTTCAGTCACGGCTTGTAGATTTCAGGACTTCGCTGGTATAAAATTTAAGCCTTCCCCCGGCGGTGAAAAGGCCATTTCCAGATTCGTTTGTCTAAAGAGAGGCACAAAATGCACCTGTGTGCACTTCAGCACGAGGCTTGATTTTAGATCACGGGCGCGCAGATTCTAACTGTCACATTCATATTTGCATGTACTCCCGGTGTCACCGGGCACACAGAACGGTTTATCTCCTCAGTCTGCAGTTCTACCACTCACATAATGCTCTCAAAAGAATTCTACTCTGATGTTACCTACCTGGGCATGGTTTGAAGTTGTTAATTCTGCCGTAGTTTCTGCTTTTTTGTGAGTCTAATTGATCCATTCTGTTAATCAGAATTTTCTGGGGTTTTTCCTAATCCCATAGAAAAAATATTCTGGTCAATATTGATAAAAGTTACTGCTGCTTGTGTCTGTACAGACCCAAAGAATCCTACATACCGGAAAGCCGTTATGACTAGCTCAAAAATAACATAGCAGAAGCAAATAATTCTGGTATATCCAGAAGGTCTGAAAACAATAATTTATTTCCTGATTTCTTTGAAAGAGCTGTACATTTCCAAAAGGGAGAGACATAATATAGCAACAGTAGTATTAATTCAACTATAATTTGAATTAGAACTACTGACTGTAGAAAACTTTTATAAAATCAAAAGGACAGAACAGCCTTTACATCTGTTAGAAAGCCCTCCTTATTGCCACGTTTAGTGTAATTCACACTGAATTAAAAGACACTTCCATTTGTACAAACCATCTCTTCATTCATACACAGTGAAAAATTGCATATTTTGGAAATTCTCAACAGTCTGGAATGGTCAAGTCTCCGAGTTAGTTTGTTTCCATCTTAAAATCCTCTATTTCTGAAAAATGAATTGGTCGATGAATTCGTTCTGGTCTGCTTCAATTTTACACAGGGTCTCGTACTCTACTCGGTATCTGGAAGAAAAAACAAACAGTTACCAGCTGCACGCAGCCCGTGTTGGATGGTTCAGTACAACATGCACTGGTCTGCGTTGAAGGACAGTTACGCGTGAGTCATCTGGAAAGCAGCAGCTGCATGAGTTGGACTCTGCAGTTCTAAAGTGCCGTCACAGGTCGGACACGCGCCCGCAATTACAGTTTTATTGACTTCTTCCGCTGTGCGATCTCATGCTGCCTCTGTTTATTGAGCCACAAAGTCACAAGAGAGGAACCTTCCTTTGACGAGCAGCAGGCAGGGCCACAGGTGAACTCGGGGCTTGTGGCCCTGTGCCGTTCCCCGTGAGCTCTGTGCAGGACACGCCTTCGCTGCAGCTGGACCCTCTGAACCAGCCCAGCACAGACGGCGAGAGGGACCTTCCGGCCTCTGTAATGCCCCAGAAGCGTTTAACAGAAAGCTCACCTTTCCAGCTGCATCTTCTTCTCAGCTATCAAAGCCTGAAGCTGCTGTTCCTGAGCTTCTCTTTGCTTGGCTATAGACTTCAGCAAATTTCGTGCACCGATGGCCTGCCAAAAGAGCACTCAGTGATGTAGCTGTATTGGGATGTTTTTTAACCCCTTTCACTACTAGCAGTGTTTCATCCACGTGAACAGTAAAGGAGGGTGACAGCTGAACACTGGGTGGTTGGTGGAACAGCAGCCAGCCCCTGGAGAGGCTGGGCAGGTTACAGCATTTGGGATTGCCTTCCAACTCCAGAAACAAAAGTCACTGACTCCTCTGGAAACACAAACTGATCACTGGTGACTGGGACAGACAAGCTCTAGTTATAATTTTTTCCCCAGAACAAATAAGGAAAATAGTAATAACCTACAATTGTGCTAAAGATTAATTTCGATTTCCACAGTAACGTAAAAAACCCACACGACTTGGTGACACAAAGAGAAAAGGTCAAAGGTAGTTCTAGAGCCATTCACTGCTCTGATCTTTAGAAAGCCCTCCTCCTCCTCACAGAGCCTCTCCTGCCTCTTGAGGATGAAATTCTACTAGTAGAAGGAGTGATTAAAAAACCACGTGTTCTGTTTATGTGCAAATACACAGACAAGCAGGAACAACGGGACTATGGAGTGCAGGAGTAGCTGTGACACTCTGAGCGTGCCTGTCAAGTCTTCCAGAGCCATTAAAAAGGCCCGTGCTTTCCTATGGCACAGACAGACGTTCACTACACAGAAATGTCTGTACAATACCAACAGAAAGAGATTGCTTATGCTTGAGAAGGAGGAAGGGAGAGAGCTGGTTTTTCATGCACAGTACAGAGCACCTGACAAGCCAGTAATTGCACAGTACCTTCATCTTCTCACTTTCAGCAGCTTTTGCCAGTTGATCAACAAGTTCTATTAAGCCACCCACTATTTTCTGAAATTCTACTATTTCTGCAAAGAAAAACAATTGTCAAGTAATATTCAGAGCACCCCTAAGGAAGATGAATGCTACCACTACATGCTGTAACTTTCAGCTGCGGCTTTGAGAATTTACTGTAAGCAAGTACATGTTAACAGGCTATACAAAGGGAAAGAAAAGACAAAACTCCTGAAGTGCGGAAGAGAGTCCTCCCAGCCCTCTCCAGGCCCCCGAGGAGCGCTCAGCCAGGCCTGCAGGGGCCTGGGCCCCTCGTCAGAACCCAGCGCTGGCCGGGCGGGGGGCTGGTCCCGGGGTCACTCACTGTCCAGG
>NW_010123522.1:0-5748 GCF_000699245.1 Pterocles gutturalis
GAGGAGAAGCTGGAGGCGTTGGAGGAGGCTGAGCACAATAGTTATGGTCTGCATAGGGCAAACCAATGTAACTGTGTGAATGCGAGCTGCTGGTATACAACTGGTGAGGATAACTGTTCGATTTTTCAACTACCACAGGGCTAGCTTCTACAGATTCTGGTTCTGAGCCTGCAGCCATTTCCAAATAAGAATTATCTGTTGTGTCAACCCCCAGTGGGATCCCTATGCTGATAAATTCAATTACTACGGAGTCCTATGCATTGGTATCCAAAACACTGGGGCATGCCAGCCACAGTGCTCATTGCAAACATCTATGTGCATCCACAAACCCTCTTCTCTCTCTTCACTCCTTTTCTTCTCTCAGTGGAAGTTAGACAAAATATGGGACTGTAATGCTCACAGGCCAGGCAGCAGGACCCCTCAGCTGAGCCCCTTCTCTATCCCAACCAAAACAATGCAACAGCCCCACTGCAGATATCCCTACCCTAGGCAGGACTCAACCCTCAGCAGGTTCTGGTAAAAGAAAGAAAAGGGAAAGAAAGGAAAGAGGAGACCCTCCCCTCCCCCCAAACCTAGCTCAGTGCGCAGAACCCTACAGGGACCAGCTCAGAAGCGCCTTTGCCTTGGGACCTGTGTACAAACCCCGCTGCCGCTGCTGCTCCCGTGTCTCCCTCCTTTCAGCCTCCTACACTCCCTTCTATGTCACTGCCTCTCTCTGGGAAAAAGAGGAAGAGGAGGCTGAGAGGAGACCTTTTCACTCTCTACAACTACCTGGAAGAAGGTTGTAGTGAGATGCGTGCTGGCCTCTTCTCTAAAGTAACAAGTGATAGGACAAGAGGAAATGGCCTCAAGTTGCACCAGGGGAGGTTTAAGCTCGATATCAGAAAAAATTTCTTCACTGCAATAGTGATCGGGCATTGGAACAGGCTGCCCAGGGAAGTGGGGGAGCCACCATCCCTGTCAGTGTTCAAGAAACATGTAGATGTGGTACTTAGGGACATGGTTTAGTGGGTTAGGTGGTGTTGGGTTGACAGTTGGACTTGATGATCCCTGAGGTTTTTTCCAATCTTAATGATTCTATGATTCTATGATTCATTCTGTCTTTGTATAAAAGCTTGCCTTTTTATCATTTGAAATTATTACATTATATTAGATATGAAGAAAGGAGGAAAAGTAAGATGCAAGCAACATTACTTTGACCAAGAAAAGTTGTAGAAAAGTTTCATCTTTCCAGACATTTGATTTTGACTGATATAAAGGTGACGATAAGTGAAATTCACACTTCTAACTACTGCTCACATAAAAATACTGTAATACACATTAGCAGGATTGGCTTTTGCCACAATGAACTGTAAACTAAATGGGTATCAGCACCTCTGAACAATAGGAAATATTCTCTGACAAACTGAGACATATTAAAAATATTTATAAATACTAACCGAGGAAGAGTTTGATGGATCAGAAATATTCCTAGATGAATGCCAACTGATATAACCTAATTAACCGAGTGAATGTTGTAAAAATCTCTGCAGGAGCTAAAATGAGTGAAAACTTCTTTACATGCATTAATTCCAAGTCATGAGAATTACACAGAAGCAGCAACAACACAGTTCTCTAAAGCGTTCATGAATCTCAATGCATTCTTCTTGTTGCAAAAAGGTCCTAATTTAGGATCTCTTGCTAGCTGACTCTTTGATGTATCTTTTTTCATCTAATCATTAGCAGCACTTTTATAGTCATCCCAGGGACAAAAACAGTGGTTGTACCCGTGTTATGGCATGTAAGCTTTCAGACACCGTTAGAAATGCACCCACATTCTGAGCAAGAGCCCAATAAATGAAAGCCTTTTTTTATAAAGCAATTTTCAAGAATAAGTCTCACATTTTCACAGAAAAGAATCATTCTAACTTTCCAAATGCTGTGGGTGATCTTAATGTCGAGTGACTGCACCCCAGCAAGCAAGAGTGTCAGTTGTATGCCAGTGACAGCAGCACATATGCAGACAGGTTGGTGGGTGAGACATGGCATCAGGAACAACAGATCATTCTCTTGGGAGCAGAGAACAAGTGTGCTTCTGGGTTATTGAGAAGATTTGAAAAATACAGCCTTGTGTCATCTCATTGTTTAGTTAAAAAAAACCAATTGTCTGGAGCTACAAATCACAAACCTAATCTGATGCACTGTTAAAGTCACTTTACTATAATAGCTCCCACTCTATTAGAAACTCTTATTTCTGCAGTCTTGTACCTCATAACCAGCCAATACTCCACATCGGTTCTCAAATCATACATGGTTCCCATTTTTCCAGGAAGTTGATGCTTTAAGGAGAAGCACACAAATTCACACATCTATCAGGAGAACTAAGAGGTGATGAGTACTGGGTGAGATGAAATTTCTTTCCAAGTGTAACTGAAGATGTCAGGAAACTATTAGTTTTCTTCATGAATTTTTCATTGTCACCCATGGCACCAAGAAGCAAGCTGGCAGCAAATACTAGTTTTCTTTGGATTGCAGGTCTTTTTCTCTCTCTATTAAAAACAAAACTTTACCAAGCATTTAAGGATCACAAACATCATCGACCTACCTTCATTTATGTATTGGGGCATTTTCTAAAGTAGTCATAATTATTCCAATTAGCTTAAAAAGAGCATAAGAGTATAAATGATTCTTAACTAAAATTTTGTCTTTTCCAAATATATTGCAGGTAGTTGAAAGATCTGTCTTCTAAACAATACTCGACATTTGCACAAGGTATGTAGATTTTCCTGCAAATGATAGGGTTTTTTATACCAATAGCACAGCTATTTTTGAAACATTTGGTGTGGTGTACCCTACCCATTAGATACAACTCATCAATACAACTCTTTTAAAACCATCCATTCCTTTAGTCATGTGCAAAACATATGCCCAGCTTGACTTCAACAATGACACTTGATATACCTGCACTTCCTAGCCCATGACAGTAGATATTAGGACTACACATTAGAAACTGGTTTACTTCTCTGGCCCAAGTGAAATATGGCTTATTCCTGGCTATTCAGCTCCTGCAACACACATGGGACCTATTTCAGTAACTGCTGAGGATACTCAGTATATAAGAAGAACAAAAATATCCATGATGTAATCTTCTGTGGGGTCAAAGATAATTTAGCTGCAAAGAAACCTGAAACTTTTCCAATTTTTGAAAATAGCAGATACACAAATTTGCCTTCCATACTTACAACTCCACTGCAGTATGGATACACTGCAAGAGAAAGTAGCAAGAAAAAGTGACTAATACTGCAGAAACATTGGTATGTTATTCTATTAAATCCTTCAGAGGAATATGCAAATGGATGTCAAAATGGGACAAAGCCAAATGAACATGGCAAGACATACATGAATTAAAGGACAGATTGTGCACTTACATAGACTCACCCTTGGGCTCAAATGCTCTCAGGGAGATGCGTCCTGAGCATATGACGTATAAGCTATTCCTACGTACCGGCTATCCCCTCCTGAAGTGGTGAAGAGCACAAAACTATTCCTGAACCATTTCCTTTTCAAGCCATTTTTCCACTCTGAAGCACTTTCTGGAAGGATAAGGAATATGATAGAACAAAACAAGGCGCGTTTAAACAAACCTGAGTACTTGAAAGGTTAAGAAATAACAGTGTGTGTTGGGATAGCTAGGATGTTATTTTATAGCTGGGATGCTATGAAATCAAGACAGTAGAGTCCATACAATACTAGTTGGAGGACTATTTTATAAACATGCAATATCCAGAGATGGCAAAAACAGAGGAAGATTCCTGTAAAGTTTCTCCTGACAAGCCAAACAGTGGAAAATTGATCAATATTTCTGGGGGAAAAAAAAAAATTAAAAAAAATATTAGTTCCTCATTCACTAAGCTCATTTTTTTGCTGTTTTTTGAGTCTGTGCTGTGTTATCCATTATTCATCTGTACAGCCTTAACTCTCTAATCATACTGCTGGTGACAGAAGTACTTTGCAGAAATCGGAGTTTCTACAGGCCAGCACTAGTGAAGTAATTTGTAGTTACTGCTGTGTTTAACAAGTGTCAATAAATCACACTCAAATGCAAGAAGGATGGTAAGGAAATAGCTCATTCTACACTATGCAGTGTCTGGTGCCCTAAGAGCAAGCAGTGCTGGATAGCTTGTACTCTCATAAGCAGGTCTCCAAATGAACACCCCCTGTAACACCATGGTTAACTTCCATTACTATCATCATTATTATTTATAAATAATCTTATATTTATAAACATGAAAATTGTAGAAAAATTTAAGTATATAATAACATCAGCGAAAGGCTGACCATGTTAAGTTATTTTTCCACGTCTCTCCACAGTCATCGTGTTTTTCATAACAAAAAGGTTCTCACCCTAAAAGCTATTTTATTTAGGGATTTGCACCAAAAACAGGTAACCACTACAGTGGGCTATAATCAGCCATACAGGATCCTTTTCTGTAACTAGTCACTCAGCCCAGCAGAGAAACCATGGCATTAGAATTGTAGATCTGTTCATAACTGTGAAGCTTCCACCAACAAGTGGTGTGAATGCTGGATTTGCATAATTAGCACATGCTAACTTTGTCCTTGTCTCTGGTGCCAGTAGGAGTCCTGTATACAATTTATAAAGTTGATTTAAATCTTCACAGTTGGGGTCACATGGAAAAGAAGTACAGTCAGAAAGTTTGTTATGGTTAAATTCACCTTAAGGTCTTGATTCTGCAAAGAGACAAACTCATGCTTGATTTCAAACTCATGTTTCATTTTAAGTCCGATCAACTTCTGCAAAACCCAGCTGATTTACAGAGCTGGATATTTTCTATGTGTTTTGTCATCTAGCTGTTATATCAATTCTTTATCACTGTGTAAAAACAAACAGAAAATATTTCTCACTAAAACAACAGTTCTCATCTGAAAATTTTAAATAAGTATCCCATAAGTCATTGAACAGCAGCAAGCTTTGCTTGTGTACAGAATGCTAGTCTGAATTTTAAGCAGCAATGTTTCCATTTGACAAATTAAGAAACTGAAGTACTGGTGAATATGTGACCAAAATTCTATTTTTAAGACAGCTTTATTTTTTCCACTCGTAATCTATGGGCATAATTTCTCTCCAGGTCTTTAAACACCTGAAAACAATTACTGGAACCAAAAGATGCTTATCACAGGGCAATTTGAAAATCTGTTACTAAATTGTTTCCCCACAGTCAAAAAGCTATCGAGTGAGTCAGGAAGAAAGCCTGCTTCCTAAATCTGTTATTTTTATTCTGAGTGGGGGGCCATGTTGCCAAATTATGGAAGCAAAGATATATAGAATTCTTGGCTCCCTGACTTCTTACACTTCTCCTTTTCACCCTCATATGCTTCAGGGCAGAGTGCTGGTTTTATGATGTATTTTCAGACAACGGGTTTGTTTGGTTGTTTATTGTGTTCTGTTTCTGTTCTCTACTTTTCATTCTTCTTGTCACACATCTTATGTCAGTATTTTCTCAAGTATCTTGCCTTGTGGACTAATATTTTCTAATCTATTTCTAGTATAATATTAGCCTTTAAGATAGCTAATAACCCCCTATTTTTCTGCCATTGGTAAATTTAATAAAGAAAGAAAAAGAAAATAAAAGGAGCAGGAAAAAAAAGTAAAAAAAATCCCTGTCTTACATTTGAGCCAAAGAGCTATCCAAATTGAGTCACCAGACCACCAGACCTGCTCCCATTAAAAAAAAAAAAAAAAAAAAA
>NW_010123522.1:5760-39640 GCF_000699245.1 Pterocles gutturalis
GTCCACTTTAGTTTTTGGAACTCTTTGCCTTTCCTGACCTAGCTAAGACCCCCAAGTCACAGCTCCCATTCTTAGTAATAAAAAATAAGTCTGTATTTTTTAATTTCAGCTTTGCTACTCTTACCACTATTTCAACGCATATGACATCACTTTCATTCTACTGGCATTCTCTTCCACCAAGGCAGCAGATATGGGGGATCCAGACCACCAACAACCTTTTGGATAGCCTCTCTGATCTATGGGATAGTTCTTCTCATATCCAGAACAGAGTTTTTTCTGTCCTCTTTTGTTAATCCTAAGCATTATTATCCAACACAGTCCCTTACTCATGATGTTGGAGTGACTTAAGACCTACAGCATATCTTACATACTTCTTAAGCCTTTTCTTAAGCAAATCACAATAATACACTGTCATGTTTTACATACAGTATGTAGATTCTATAGTAATACAAGTCAGAAGTGAAATGAAGGATAACAATTGTAGTTAATGTAACTAATGTAATCCAGAGCTGGTTTTTCTTCTTTGATCCAACAGAAGAACAGCCATTGCTCATAGCTTTGTACCCTTAAGCCTTACATGTATATGAACATGAGTATTCTCGTGTCAGCACTGTTAATGTCAGGGGATACGTAAATATCTGAGGTACCACAAACAATTTAAGTTGGAGATTGGTTTTTTCTTGGCAGAGAATTCTAGCATTCTATCCACAACGTAAATAGAGTCTAAAGCACTGGCAGATTTTTATCTTTCTCTATATATATTCAGAGGTCTCATTAATCAATCCAAACCAATCAACCAATTTCATTCTAAATGTAGATGTAACACAAGCCACTGCTGAGTCATACAGACTAGTTCAATTATTCCCACTGGAAGGGTTAAAAAAAAAAAAAATGAAGCATTTAAGTTTCTGGTCCTCAAAGAAAAAAAATCTTGAAACAACTAGAACCAAATGAGACTCAACTGTAAGAGATATTTTGGTGTGACGTTTACCCCCAGGCAAGGGAAAATGACCTTTCATCCAGCATCAGTTGGACCAAAAAACAGTGGATGTTGTATCCCTGTCTTTGCTATGATTATAACAAACAGAGTAAAGACTGCACACATTTCCAGTTTTTTAATTACATTCAGAAGAGAACACTGTGCACACAAACAGAAAGGTAACACTTGGTTACATACTTGTAGAAGAAATACAAAACATTTGATATTTTCTGTTTTGGGGCCTAGGCATCAAATGGGAAAGCACAAGTATATGAGAGAGAAATCCCAAATGACTGAGACAGACCTGGAGTTTGAAAAATGTGGGAGTGATGAGAGAGCAAAACAGCACTAACTCTTACCCTGCGTCTTCTTCCCTGTCAGCTTACAGCTCAGTAAGCCACATTACCTGAATATTCCTACCTTTTGTTTCCATTGTCTTTTTAGTTTCCTTTCCTTACATTTTAAGTGACATTAACTCCTCTATGCTGTTTTCCATTTCCTTTCCCTAGCTACAATGTCAGACTTGTATTTTCATCCTGTTGGATTAACCGTTTGTTTATGGAGCTACAACGAATTTTTCCCACCATTCCAAACTGGCAAGGTATCATGGTCTTCTTTCACTTTATCTGCAGTTTTAGGGAATTTTCACATATGCTGAAAGCTGTAACCTGGGAAAGTTTAATGGTAGGAAAGATGAGACTGTGAGCTAGATGATATTTGTATGTCGTGTTCGCGGAACGACTGAGGCCAGCTCTGAAGTCTTTCTGTACAAAAACATCTCAACAGTTTTGTGATCTCAGACTCTTCCAGCAATCTCACTCCCCATACACACACAAGTTAAAAAGAGAATTCATAAGTGTGCTCAATAAGTAACAAAGGTTCGCACAGAGCTGTTTTATAGTAGTTTGCCTTAGCATACTTCGAACAAGGAGCAACGGAAAAGTAAAGGTGGGTGTGGAGAACCATTCTCCATTTTTTATTTATAAGATGACTTTCTATCACTTAAAAACTCCTACATGTTCTTGTTTTCAGACACGTATCTGGAACAGTGAAATTCTTATGATGATGAACTGTAAAGACAAGAGGGGAAAAAAAACCCCAAACTTGGAGATATTACTAGTATCTATTGTAGTCACATAGAACATGTTTTGCAGGGAAGGAATATGACAAAATTAGCATTTTAACTGGAAATAGAGAGAAGACTGAAAAAATCTGAATAGTGCTTCAGCGTACCTCTGCTTGTCCAATGCTCCCATAAAGCGCCCAGAGTACTGCATCCAGTTCTGGAGTCTTCAGCATATGAATAACATGGACCTGTTCAATCGGGTCCAGGGGAGGGCCACAAAGATAACCAGGTGGATGGAGCCCCTCCCCTACGAGGACAGGTTGAGAGAGTTGTGGCTGTTTAGCCTAGAGAAGTGAAGGCTCCATTGACATCTTACAGCAGCCTTCCAGTACTTAAAGGGGGCCTACAGGAAAGATGGGGAGGCACTATTTATTAGGGAGTAAAGTGATATGCCAACGGGGTAATGGCTTTAAACTGAAAGAGAGTAGATTTGGATTAGAGATTAGGAAAAAATTTTTACTGTGGGGTTGGTTAGACACTAGAACAGGTTGTCCAGAGAAGTTGTGGATGCCCCATCCCTGGAAGTGTTCAAGGCCAGGCTGGATGAGGTTTTCAGCAACCTGGTCTAGTGGGAGGTGTCCCTGCCCATGGCAGAGGAATTAGAACGAGATGATCTTTAAGGTCCCTTCCAACTCAAACCATTCTATGATTCTCTGATTCTATGATTAAATTCTATTGCTGTGGTAGTGGAGCAAAACTTCCAAACCTTTTGTTTCATAAATATGTATATATATATTTATACCCAAGCTCTCATGACCCCTTCTGCATGAACTTCCACCAATATTAATAATCCAGTCATAGTATCTGAAGCCCAACAGAAAAAATATCTCATTCTGATTTTTAAACCAGAATCCTGGCATAGAGCAAAGAAGGAGGACAATATGGATTTTACCGGTTGTCCCATTCAGGTGATGTCATCAGTAATCTCCAAAACCTAGCAGGCTTTGAAATACAAAGTAACAATCTTTCCTTAATAAACTATGCAATAGCCTCCATCACAACCACCCCAACATTTTGTCGGCATACGACAAATGAGCTGTCTATTGAGTGGCTGCAATAGAAGATGACAGATTTCACAAGACAACACTTGCAAGGGTAAGGCTTTCAGCATAATTTTTTCACTTGCACAAGAACACTGCATGTACATCAATGCAAAATCCTGAAAAAATGTTAACCATCCTGAAATGTTGTATATATTCTGGTTTATAGCACAGACTTTTGCCCTGTTCAATATTTTTTTTTCTTAACCCATAAACATAACTGCACTAAGAGAAACTAGTCCAAGAAACTGATCTAAGCAGCTGGTCAGTGTCCTTCTTGTCCTCCTCGTTGTTCTCCCACTGCAGCTGTAAGCATTTATCTACTGGCAGTGTTACCAAAATCTCTGCAAAAGCTGCTTGGTGGTCTGTTATTGGCTTGCAAAACTGAGGCTGATTGTCAGCAAAATGTCAAATATGACTCCACAAGCTGCAGCTCATTTGAAATGACCATGATCACAGTACTGACCTTGAAAATGCTGAAGGCTAACTGATAAAGAGATAGATCACAAGGATCTGTGCCTCAGGACTTCTAGATTTACATCTGCTTCTGCCCAGTTTCTGGGGGAAAGTAGTGCAGAAGAGTCACTGAGAGCATAATATGAGAGAACAATGTCAGGTGAAAAAAAGATATGAGTAATACACTGGCTGCATAGGTAGAGCTACGTTGTAGCAGCATATCATCAAGCAATATCTAGCTAAGCATCAACTAGATATATGTCCTGTGTTAGACAGAGTTAACTTTCTTCATAATAGCTAGCAAGAGGCTGTGTTTTGTATTTGTGCTCAGAAGAAAGATGATAAAAAGTGATGTTTACACGACTGCCAAGGTCTTCCAGCCTCTCTGGCTGTCTGCAAACAGGAGAAGCTGGGAGGGAGCACAACCCCAGTTACTAGCCTAGGATTTGATCTTAGGTTTGGGATTGAGACCCAAAGGGGCCAATAATCTATTCCATAACATACACGTCATGCTCAGTATATAGGTAAGAACCCTCCAGAAGCTCGGCCCATTTGGTTCTGGATCTCTTTTGCTCCAGGTCATCTCGCTCCAGGTGGTCCCTTTCCCAAGGCCTTCTCCCCCTCTTCAGTCAGCTCTCAGTCTGGGACGCTCGGACTGTTATCGCCATTCCGTGAGCGCAGTTTCGGGACTCTCCCTGCTCTGGCATCATTAGCCAGGAACAGGCTGAGCCTTGGTCATTGAGTGGGGGGAAGTATCACTGTGTATCACTCATTCGTATGTTTGTATATACTATTATTTTTAATATTGTTGCAGTTTAGTTATTAAATTGTTCTTGTCTCAATCCCTGAGTCTTTTTTTCCCTTTACCTCTTTAGTTCTCTTCCCCACTCTTGGGAGGGGGGAGGGTGAGAGAACAGTTGTGTGGGGTTGGCTCCCAGCCAAGGGTAAACCCATTGTAACACAAAATACAACATATGCATTGCTTTCAAGTATTTAGTGTTTTTATACAGATTTCAAGTCACTTAAATGTTTAAGTGTCATGAGCAAATTTGACCCCAAACGCAAAACACCTCCTTACATCACCATTTGGCTCTTAGGTTCGTATTTCGCATCGTCTTCAAACATCTCTCTGCCAGCCTCCCAACTCCCATTGTAGGTCATGTCTCATCATAGCTAACTGCCAGCCTAGTTACACTTCTCTCTTAAGTCTTATGCACATAACAGAGCATATTTGACAAAGGCTTGATGAAGAAATAGTGAGTTTCTTCTAAAATCTATATATTACTCAGAGTTATTCTTTATACCAATCTTGGTACCCATCTTGGTCAACTCAGAAAAGCCAACATTCTAGCTAAGCTAAACATTGCTCCATGAGACAAGTACACCATCCTAAGTGAAAATCCTAAATTTAAAGAATGTTCCTGCTAGAAGGAATTACAATTCTTTATAAATAAGGTTTCGAATTTAACAGGTTCTTACTTTATCTTTATCTTTAGTCTAAATATTTAGAGGTTATACCCTTTAATTTAATGTATAAATTGATTCTACTCTGTCTCATCACACATAATGAGCATATTTGATTCTTTGTCAATAAAAGCTAATGATTAAATTAGAAAGTTAATCAGATAAAATAAAGATAAGAGATACTTCTCGTACATCAGACTGGAATGCATTCTTGCCACTGCCTTTATTTGTGAAAGAAAAGTTAGACTAGTCTCCTATATCATTTGATACCAACAGGCAAGGCCTTCAGGCAAGAATTATATCAAAGAGTACACAAAGGTATACATAGATACACTACTTGGTTTGTGAGACAAGGGAGTGGTTCTACTTTGTGTATAAATCCTCATTAAGCGTCAAGGAAGGATAACTCTTTTTAGTTCTAAGAGAAGCACTGAGAAATGCACCGGGAGAGAACACAGAGACTTCTACCCACTTCAGCAGAGCTTTAATGTATATCTTCAAAAAATGTATGGAAACACTAATTTATTTGGAAAATGAGTGAAAGAAGACTTTAGATGTTTTCACTAGGGAATAAGGAAGCAAACTAAGGGAATGCAATAATAGAATCACTACTTTTTTACCCTTCTTATGATTCAGAAAGTTGTATTGCAGATATTAGCACAGGTCCACACTGAATCCCACTGAAGATTGCAATTACACTGTGGTTCAGAATTTTGTGTAAAAAGTGGACTTATCTGTGATCTAATATCTCCTAATTAAAAACAAAAAATGCCACACAACTTGCATTGCCACAGAACAATCATAAAAGAAATGGAATATGTACATACACTAGACAAAGACTGGAATTTTTTTTTCGCAAAGAATTATTATCACAGTCTTCTTTCCAGCCAGTTCTCAATACAAATATTTATATCAAGGAAAAATACATATTCATTGTAGATTGTGTGGATAAAATTTACAGAAACAAGTGTCTGGATTTTGTTCCTCCTCATTTCAGAGCTAACTGACTATTGTACCTTTACTCTTAAGCACAATGAAAGTTTGTTGAATATTTAACAGTTTGTATTGCACACTGATTTAGTGGAAATCATTAATTACACAGTAAAATAAAAAGAAAGCAAAATTAAATAATGCAGAAAAAGGAATTCAATCACAGCAACAGTTTAACTCTTAAGACAGTGGTTGTAAAGTGTGCCTGTATGATTTATTAGTGAACTTCAAGTGATAATTTCTCAAAAACTCAGTCCAGTTTCAAAAACTCAGTCCAGCAGACACAAAATTCACCTTCACTACTGATCTCCAGTTATACTTTGAGCTGAAGTCTGAGTCTTTAATCACTCAACTGGAATGCAAGTCATAGATCTATCTTGAAAATGCATTCAGTTTGGGAATTCCTATCACTTTACGGATCCATTTGCTCTGTGCCTAGTCCTTTAAATTGATGTGTCTCATGGTTAGCCTTCATTTATTCCAATATCTCAAAGTTAATCACATATCTTTTCTTGACTCCCTAGTAACGTGCCACCCTTTCTATCTTAACCAGAACCTCATTCTCAGGACACCAAAGTGAGAAATTTTCAACCTAGATGTACAGCTTAATATTTTTTCTTAGAGGGATTGCTGAAACTATTACTAGGAGTTACAAAACATGCCTGCAAGTCATAGGCATGTTGCCAGGAACCTGTTACATCTTTCTCAGTGAGCATTGTTTCTCCTTGTAGCCCAGATAATGACAGTAACGATAATAAATAGTGTGCATCTTAAACTTACCTGACTTTGGTCAGCCCTGCTGTAGCCTACCATTCTCTTACTCTATTGCTTGCATGATTTTCTTGAAAGTGGAAGAGTCACTGTAAGTTTGAATGATTTTACCATTCCAATGGAAAACAATCACTTTAGTGGAGTATATGCTCCAAGCTGTGTATTTTCACACTCTCTATTCCCATCACATCAATACAACATCAATATACTCTCTCATCTCATTGTTAACTCTGACCATCCCAGGGTGGAAATCTTAACCTTACATGTGATCACATACTCAAAAATCCTAGATCTTATCTATCCCCATGGAATCAAAGTAACGTAATATACTGGAAGAGTGTACCTCATAGTGACCTGGAAAGCTATCATGGGCCCTAGAGTTTATAAAGGGTCCACAGATTTGGTGGTGGGCATTACACTTCTTTCAGCTGCCAACTAAATTTTCATTCATATCTGGAGTGAAACTATTACAGAAACCAGTTCAGCTTTAATTTCTGACTAGGAAAACAGTAGTGCTTTAAGTACTGTGTAGTTACCTCTTAAGTGGTGATATCTTTGAAAGTAATTACTCTTTAATAACACAGATCAGAATTAATTCATTTGTTTTCCACATTTTGATAAACTTTATGATTGTTTTATCATTAATTTATGGACACTAAAAATGAAAGGTAGCATCTACTTCTACCTTTATTTAAAGAATTCTGTGTTGGGTGGGAGTGCTGATCTGCTTGAGGGTAGAAAGGCTCTACAGAGGGATATGGACAGGCTGGGTTGATGGACCGAGTCCAATTGTATGGGGTTCAACAAAGCTAACAACTAGGTCACAACAACCCCATGCAATGCTACAAGCTTGGGGAAAAGTGGCTGGAAAGCTGCCTGGCAGAAAAGGACCTGTGAACGTTCATCAGCAGCTGGCTGACTACGAGCTAGCAGTGTGCCCAGGTGTCTAAGAAGACCAATAGCATCCTGGCTTTTATGAGAAATAGTGTGACCACCAGGAGTAGAGAAGTCATCAGACCCCTGCGCTCTGCACTGGTGAGGCCGCACCTCAAATATTCCATTCACTTCTGGGCCCCTCACTGCAAATGGTGCTGCAGTGTGTCTAAAGAAGAGCAAAGAAGCTGGTGAAGGAACAAGAGAATAAGTCTTATGAGGAGTGGCTGAGGTAACTGAGGTTGTTTAGTCTGGAGAAGAGGAGGCTGAGGGCAGATCTTATCACTCTCTAAAACCACCTGAAAGGAGGCTGTAGCAAGGCAGATGTTTCTTTTCTCAAGTAACAAGTGATAGGATGAGGTGAGACACCAGGGGAGTGTCCTGGTTTTGGTTGAGACAGTTAACTTTCTTCATAGTAGCTAATAAGAGGCTATGTTTTGGATTTGTGCTGAGGAGGAGGCTGAAAACATACTGATGTTTGTAGCTGCTGCCAGGACAGCCAAGGACTTTTCAGCTTCTCTGCTGTGCCAGTGTCTGCAGTTGCAGGAGAAGCTGGGAGGGAGCACAGCCCCAATTAGTTGCCTAGGATTGGACCTTTGGTTTAGGATTGAGACCCAAATTGGCCAATAGTTTATTCCATGTCATGCATGTCATGGCCAGTATATAGATGAGAGTCTTTCCAGAAGTACTGTCTCTTTCCAGGTCAGCTCTCTCTGGGTGGTCTCTTGCTCTGGGTTGCCTCCCTCTGGGTCACCCTTTTCTCAGTGTTGTCTCACTCTCAGACACTAAGGCTCTTATATCTGTTCCGGGGTTGTGGTTTTGGGATTCTCTCTGCTCTGGGATCATTAGCCAGGAACGGACTGAGCCTTGGTCATCGGACAGTGAGCAGTTGCACTATGATTCATTTGGATATTTGTATATATTATTATCATTATTATGATTTTCAATATTATTGTAGTTTAGTTATCAAATTTTTCTTATCTCAACCCACAAACCTCTTTTCCCTTTATCCCTTTACCCATTTAATTCTATTCCCCATCCCCAGGAGGCAGGTGGGGTGAAGATGAGTGGGAGGTTGTTGTGTTTTGATGCCAGACAGGGTAAAACTGCATCAGGGAAGTTTAGATTGGATATCAGTAAAAATTTCTCTGCTGAAAGGGTTATCAAGCACTGGAACAGGCTGCCCAGGAAAGTTGTTTAGTATTTAAAAGATATGTAGACACGGTGCTTAAGAGCATAGTATAGTGGTGGACTTGACAGTGTCAGGTTAATTGTTGTACGCCACGATCTTAAAGGTCTTTTCCAACCTGAGGGATTCTATGATTTAGCTATATATTAGTTACTGAAAATAATATTCTAAAACACATTTTATAAAACATATGTCATAATCTGGGTTAAAATTCAGCTCATTTTAAGATCTCCTTTAATCAACATGACTCCAATGTGGCAGAGTGGCAGTTACCCGTAATAAGAATTCTTCGTAAAGTAAAAGACTAAGGAAAGCTACTGAGTTTCTTAAGTGTATCTCACTAAATAAAAGGAGGTTTTCTCAATATCTGAAATAAGGACATTTGAAATATGTAAATTATAAAGCCTGCAAAAATACTTGCAAGATTTCCACGTCTGACTTATTTTATGATCCAGTAAAGATACAAAAGCATATGTGAATGTCTTGAAACAAACAAAGTAAGAAAAAAGAAGTGGAAAAGCTATAAACATATGTTTGGTACATTTGAAGCATATATTCAGATATTTTAAATATATGAACAAAACATACAGATGGATTTGCCATATGATTTCTCTAGGGCCAACATACACTAACCGTCCAAGTGAAAACCTGGTTCTTAGAAATGAGTCTCCGAGGACAATAGTTTAATGCAGATAAAAAATGCCAAAAATGTTAAGGGGCACTGCAGGTATAAAGGGGTATAAAAAAAAAAAAAAAAAAAAGTAAATTATTGTTCATCCATGACTAAATGTCAGTCTGGAACCAAGACAGCAGAGACAGCACAAAATAATCCAAAAATACAACTGCAGACAGAGTCCAACTCAGTACGTCTGGCAAATCTATGAGATAATGCATGATTTCAACAAACATTTGGGTATGGCAGCAATTTGAGACCAACAGATCAGTCTTTTTGCAATACATCCAGTCCAATCTCCCAACTCATCTAAAAAATAAAGACTCGCACGAGCAGCAGAAATGAGTGAGAAATGGTCAGTGAGATAAGTCAAGAATCAGTCAAAGCAAATATCTCTTACTTGTAAGGATGACTCTAGCAGAAGCACCACGAGTCATAGATATATTATTAGATAAGAGAATTATTCTCAATTTCTAAAATTATTTCCTACATTTGGAGCTCTGGTAACACAGATTGTTTTATGATTTTTTTAAATAAAAATAAAGCCTTAAGAGTTCTACAAAAAGACTAGCCTAATGAATTTTATTTTACAGTGGAAGGCCTAGAGAGAATTGAAAGAGGTGGGAGATCTCGAGGGTCAGTGTTTCAAGTAACTTCTATTGAGAAGTATTTTATTTTTGCTTTAATAGTTTTTCTTTATTTCTTTTACTTTTTTCAACATTTTGTCAAGATCTCAGTGACAAAAACCATGCAATTTTGTCTTGTTTACCAGACAGGTCACCTGTACAATTACTCTGGTGTCCTGTTTAAATAACCTCACCCTTGATGGGCAAAGCAAGGTTGCTGCTGACATCCGAGAGACAGAAAATGAACAGTGACTTTTCTAAATAACTCTTCTAACAGGCAGGTTATTTTTATTTCGTAACATCAGTAGTTTCTTCATTTAGCCAGTGTTTGACATGCCAATAACGTGGTCCTGATTCACTAGATCACACAGGAAACAGCTTTTCATAAAGGATTTAAACATTAATTATTTACCAAATCATAGGTTTACATCTTGCTTCATTAAGGGAAGAGGATTAAGAAAGAGCTTAAGTCTTAACTGAAGACATGCAAGTACTGTACACAGCAAGCTGGTCAAGTCTGTGTATTCAAATGTAGATACATATCCACAGCTAACCACATAGGCAAGAAATGTGCTGATTTGCTTTATCATCTCTGGCTTAAGTACCTTTTTATTAGAATAACCTGTTTCAAGCATAAATTATTTTGGGAATAAACCATACCTGAAGAGTTTTTATTTGATCCTCTAGTTCCTACAAAAGGCAGAGTACTTAAACTTCAAAGCACCATTTCAGTTGACCAAGCTTGTGATGCCAAGAAATTAATAAAAGCCACAGTATTTGCAATGGGAGCAAGGAAAAAATCTAAAGCTCCCGTTGTGGCTTTTGAAATTAGAGAAACTGTCAGGCAATCAGTGAAACTAAGATTAATCTTAGCAAACAATTGTTTTGAGTTGACATTTCCATCCCTGATGACACTAAAACATTTAATTAAGTTTAGCAGCTGACTGACATGCTGTACAAGCTGTTGGGGCTTTACCATAATTGTTGATGAAGATCCTGTCTAAGCTCCTAGAAAGTTACTCTAACCTTTGCAGCTTTTGTCTACAGAGAAGAGTTGATATGAACAACAGTAACCAAGGGTACATGTCCTGCCAAATAGTGAAGATTAGAAATGTTTGGAAAATATTTTCAACTACTACAGCATTTCTCCTGCTAAATCTGTCAGATTGGTCAAAAGCAGGTGAGGCACAAAATCACGAAGAAGTTGAGCTGATGCTGTGAACAAAATTTTCTCAGAACAGTGAAAAATAAGGAATCTGTTTATTCAGCCAGACTCAGGAAATCCAAGGAAATTGGACATGAAATAGTGATATGATACTTCTGGTTTCAAAACTGTTAAGTGATATTTACACTTGCTCTGAAAATCTTGAAGTAGTTTCTTGCCTGATGCTAAAACAACCAGTAAAGTACTCACATTGCATAGTAGGTTCCATTGATTGCAAGTTAGTACCTGGGACTTGCATAGTGGTTTTGGAAAAAATTAATCCTGAGGTAAACCATTACCAATTTCTTTACTCCAACATTCAGGTACATTCAGAATGTAATTTGCTAATAATTTTCAAAATATCTTATAAATGTGAAGATGTTAATCCTCACAGTATTATTATAAATTACTCATAGAATTATTTGTATTCTTCTGTTCAAAAACCACTAGGCCCATGTCCTTGCCTGTTCCTTTGTCTACTCTTTTAGCAACTGTAAGTGTCAGAAAATGAATTGCTGTTTCTGCTAAAAGAATCACTTGTTTCTTATTCTATATATTTAAATCGGTTTTAATCATCAATACTTCATATATAACACATCCTTTATGCCTCCTCACTGCACACACACTCTAAATTTAATTAAAATAACTGAAATGAAACTACAGATAATTTGTTTTTAAATAGACTGCCACATGCTCCATTTACATAAAACCCATTAGTTTGCATTAAATACAAATTAGCTGCTGTATTGAATTAAATCATGTATAAATAGTTCAGAATAACCTCAAAACCATGCATTTTAATGAATATAACAGTTAACCAGATTTATCTGTAAGGTAATCAAGACTCTCACTCATTCATTTTTCAATACAATAGGCCAGAGAATGAAGGACTGTCCTGCAACACTGTTATTTTAACAGTGAAATAAAGACAAAGAGAAGGCAGGAGTAATGCTTGGATTCAGGCATTTATAATAAATAATATTGTTTTAAAACTATTCCGCAACTGCCAAACCTAAAGCAATATGAACAAGATCTACATTATGGGGAGGAAACAAAGATGCCAAAAATATTTTGAATTTTTGATGTCTATTTGTTGCAGAAAATTAGGAATTTCAAAGGAAATGCATAGCTGCTCTTTTACCCAGCCATTCTAAACATAAAATATGATATAACAAGAGGAGTTTTTAAGACACTTGTTAATTGATTGTCGTATGATGAAAACAGTCATTCAAAACTCAAGACTCCTAATGTCTCTCCAAGAGCTACAAATACCAACAAAATAATGTCACTCCTAGGTAATCATTTCCTAACCTTCAAAAATGGATGCAATAATATTTTCTTTATGTGGGAGTTCTGCACTCAGGGAGCATTTTAAAAGAGAGCAAAACACCACCAAAAGCCCGTCTTAATGGCTCTTTGTTAGTAAAAGATTTCTAAGTTTGTACCTACACAGGACCATAAACCACATGTTGTACCAGGAACTGCTAAATAGAGATTGCAACGTATTTTGAGAGAGCTGCTATCTAACAGCAACAGCAACGGTATCCTTGAGCTCCTTATGGCAATTCAAAATTCACAAAATTAGAGGAATCTTCAAAATAAAATGTTTAACAAGCTGAAGAAACAGCATCCTGTGGAAAGTAACACATGACAAATTCAGTTCCACTTCAGCTAAAGGAGAAACTGGACACAAAAAAAAAAAAAAATAGGAGTAAAGTTGCCAGGCTATATAAATTCTTGGGCAGAATAGAGAGCAATTAAGTGGCACTAGTGTGCAAATTGTACGGCCATTACAGGTTTTGAACAAGTTAGACTGTCAATGTTCCAGATGTGGTAAATGATTCACATGATTTTGCTGCTGCTTCTATGTGTATGGGATGTAATAGAACCAGACTGGCTACATAATGGCAGAGACAATACTGAAAAACTGTGGATCCAGTTTAGCATCACTTAAAAGTAGCTAAGCAATCTAATTGTCATATGAATAAGCCAGGTCTGAGTGACTCACCAACTTGCAAGATCAAACATTGTTTGTGCAAAATTTTGAAATTTGTCTTGCATCCAGACAGTGGAAAGGTTACTGCTGAATGAGTGCAGCCGCATTAAACTGCTCTTTGGGATGCTTAACTTTTGCAGGATAAAGCCCTTAACTTAGATTTTTTTAAAAGTAAAAATACATTTTTCTTAATTATACTTTCAACTGGTGTATCCAATACACTGGAGTTTGAGTTAAAGATCAAAACTAAAGTGCTTTCACTGACTGCAGAATTCAACACAGCATAGAAGTACCTATATTTAACAGAAGGAGAATCTGATCTGATGTTTCTACAGTATAGATTCAATCTCTAAGACAGATTTGACACACATATACACTCAAATTCTATACAATTCAGTCAGGAAGAACAGAGCATTGTCAGCAATAAATTAGTCATCCTAGATTCACTGATTCATCTTAGCTGTGTTTTACATAAAGCATTAATATAGAGTGCATAATACACCGTGTCTTAATTTTAAAATTATTTAGGATTATTAAATGCACAGTAATGTTCTCTAATATAGTACAATTGACAGTAGTAGCCCAAGGAAATGTACAAATCCTACAATGAAAAATAATTCTTACACTTTTAAACAAAAGCAAGGAAAATAAGTTATGTGATGGTATCTTTGAAAAGAAAGAGGAAAATCCATTATTCATATTAAAACAAAAAAAGATTTTAGCACAATTTCTGCTTAACAGGGATGCTCACTCATACGTTATGCTACCCATAGCAATGGAACAGTCCTAATTCATTTGCATTACTCCAGAGAGGTAACTATCCACAAAGACTGAGCAGTTTTACCCAGTGAATATCAGTGAAATAAACAGTGGCAAAACAGCTATTTTGCTTCTTAAAAGCAGGGCTTTGAAATATATTACGCATTGCAAGAAACAGTAGGATGGGCTATGTCAGTTACATCAATGTCATATTGTGGTATGATCTGTCCCAAGATCTGACTGGCAGCCTAAAACAGACATGATGTGTCACAACAAAAGTTATGGCATGAGAAAACAGGTAGCCCCCAAAATATCCAAACATTTTTTAGTAAGCCCCACTACTCAATACAAGAAACCTAAATGAAGCAAAACCTAACCTTTTTTCAAAAAATAAATGATTAAACAGTGATCCAAGCCTTGAGAACCTATAGGTACAACCAGTCAGAAAAGATTTGTGAACACAGCATTACTCAGGACTAGGACCAACTTAACTGAAAAACATGCTTCCAACAGTTTTGCTGTATTTTGGCAAATCAATTGTCTCTCAAACCCTAAAAGGCCAAGAAAGATTGTTGAATGAGTATACTGTGGCAGGAGTGCTTAGATAGAATTGCTCCAACTCAATTATTTTCTACAATCTAAGTTTATATCTCCCTGGAAAATCCTTGAAAGCAGATGTTTCCTGTAAGACTGCACTGTCCTGCAGCCCAACAATAACTGTACTGATCTATTATTTTTTTTTAAATGGATTCAGAATTAAGTCTTAACATTCAAAATTAACTTCTGAAAGTAGGAGATTTTGACAATATGGAACTTTTAACCATTATTATTTTTTCCCTCCCATCTTCAGAATCCTCTTACATCACTTCATTGATTTTCTAAAATATGACAAAAACAGGAGCTTCTCAAAGGCAATGGAAAGAAACAGAGAAGTCCCTTTAAATTAGCACTAAATCCAGGCCTTACTAGTTTACGGCCCTTAAGTTACATTTTAGGCAAACCTGGTTGCTTTAAATACATTGTAAATACACTTTGCTTGGTTTTGAGCAGCAGTTGCAGTGTAATTAGTACCACTTAAAAGAAAAATGTAACTGAGGGGCGTATTTTTATTAATCAAATTTCAATATAAAGCTGGCTGCTGTAGTAATGGGAGCAATTATTGACTGATGAACTGTTCAGCCTGGAAACTGATCCTAAATAAATCTTGTCTTTTCAGAAAGGAGCAGAAGACAGAGAGCTCAAAATAACTTTGATTCTAACACTCCTATGACATAGGTCCAGTTCAGGTAGTACAAAATGTAAGGCATTACATTTTCAAATAATGAACAAAAGAATATAAGAATGTCAGGACCTGAAAATGTAAGTCAATAAAGTAGTCTGCTTTGAACAAAAGTTGCAAGATTTACCCTTGCCTAGTCATAAAACCTTGTGGCAAATAATGAGAACCTATCCAGGGTGTGGTGTGGCTCCTGACAGTGTAAAAATTTTTAGGTCTTCTGTCTAGGATCTAAAGAGATCTTCGCGAATTGTAACTTTGCCCAGGTAACTATGGAGAACTTAAAGCCAATTAAAAGGTGTCTGGATTCTCATAGTTTTGAGGTGATAATCTGCCCAGTATTTGATGGTCTTTGAGCCATGGACATAGTACTGGACAAACTATTAGCACCCATCAGTTCTGGAAACAAATAAACAAACAAAAGATTTTTTTTAAAAAGTGTTTTCCCATATGGATTTCCTGAAAAAAAAATACTGGTTGGCTTTGAATAACTTCTCCTCCGAAGATTTTCATTCTGAACTGGCAGTTTCCTGTATTACTTCTGACTTGATTAGAGGAGGATCTAAAAATGGTATTCAAACAGAAATTCAGTCTGTCAGACAAGTCTCATGGCTGTTGCAGCAGACCAGAAATGCTGCAGGAGCCACGGCTACCTTCAGAAGTACCTGGGACCAGAAGGAAAGCAAAGTACAGGAAAAACTTTGTAGTATTAAGCACAGTAATGGGAGCAGTCAAAATCAATAAGCACAATAAGATTATGTTGTGCAAGACATTGTAATTATTAAACCAGCTGATACAGGAAAGTATCCTTGCCCTTCTTCAACTGTGAAGACGGACCTTAAGGTCAAGTATAGTTTGGGAATAAAGTATCCCATTTCATCTCAATGATTAGGATTGTTGTATAAGCAAATTTGGATAATCTGGATATGCAAAGTAATAATGTCTACAGTAACATTATTAACAATATTAGGGTTTAGACTACAATCACTACATATCTGCTTTGACTTCCCACTAAGCTGCATCAGTTAAGTAATATGTTTCTAGCATACATGCTGATTTGTACAGACATGATGTAACAGTTTATATTTAGAAAATGGATTATTTTTATTCCTCTCCTTGCACATCCAAAAATAAGGCCAAGAATATAATTGTTTAAAAACTAAAGAATATATCCTAACATACGATTCTCTGGCAGGAGATGAGTAAATGATAAACTCATTATCTAAGTTTGTGGTTTCATGATCAACTAAAATCTATCTAAATTTATGCTCTCTGTTCATCCTTGCCCACAGCTGAGCAGAGTTTCAGGGTGTTCTTCAGATCATTATGTAGGATTTGTGATGTTGATGGTGGCTGGGTTTGAAGGTTTAAGGGAGATTTTTTAAACAAATAAGGAACTACCAGGGTTGACAAACCAACATTATGTCTAAGGTTTTCTATGCAAACAGAAGAACAAAAGTTGGAGTCTTGTCAAAATCTAAGTATTTTCAGACAGTATACTTTTTGGCTAGGTAGTACCTCAATTACAAACATGAAATTATATGATATTTAGAGATGCAATTTACTGAAACCTAAAGCCCTAATAGAACTAAATATGGCCAAGGACGTTAAGGGTTACAGGAAGAAATTCTATAGGTACGTCAGCAGTAAAAGGAGGACTAGAAAAAATGTGGGCCCCCTCCGGAAGAAAACAGGAGACCTGACTACCCAAGATATTGAGAAGGCTGAGGTACTTAAAAACTTCTGTATCTCCGTTTTTACTGGCAAGAGCTCAAGCCACACTGCCCAAGTTGCAGAAGACAAAGGCAGAGACTGGGAGAAGGAAGAACTGCCAGCTGTAGGAGAAGATCAGGTTCGAGACCATCTCAAGTACCTGAATGTATACAAGCCTGTGGGACCTGATGAAATACATCCATGTGACCTGAGGAAACTGGCAGATGAAGTTGCCAAACTGCTATCCATCATATTTGAGAAGTCGTGGCACTCTGGTGACGTTCCCGCAGACTGGAAAAGGGCAAACATAACCCCCATTTTGAAAAAGGAAAATAAGGAGGACCTGGGAAACTACAGGCCAGTCAGTCTCACCTCTGTGCCTGGCAAGATCATGGAGCAAATCCTCCTGGAAACTATGCTAAGGCACATGGAAAACAGGGAGGTGATTTGTGAAAACCAACATGGCTTCACCAAGGGCAAATCATGCCTGACAAATTCGGTGGCCTTCTACAAAGGGGCCACAGGGCTGGTGGATAAAGGAAGGGAAACTGATGTCGTCTGCCTGGACTTGTGCAAAGCCTTTGACACTGTCCCACATGACATCCTTGTCTCTAAGTTAGAGAGACATGGATTTGACGGAAGGACCACTTGCTGGATGACGAATTGGCTGAATGTTCACTCTCAAAGAATTCTGGTAAATGGCTCAATGTCCAAGTGGAGACCGGTGACAAGTGGTGTTCCACAGGGGTCGGTACTGGGACCAGTGTTGTTTAACATCTTTGTTGGAGACAAGGACATCGAGTGCACCCTCAGCAAGTTTGCCAATGACACCAAGCTGTGTGGTGTGGTGGACACGCTGGAGGGAAGGGATGCCATCCAGAGGGACCTTGACAGGCTTGAGAGGTGGGCCATTGCAAACCTCATGAAATTTCACAAGGCCAAGTGTAAGGTCCTGCACATGCGTTGAGGCAATCCCAAGCACAAATACATGCTGGGTGGAGAATGGATTGAGAGGAGTTCTAAGGAGAAGGACGGGGAAGCACTCTTTATCAGGGAATGTAGTGAGAGGACAAGGGGTAATGGTTATAAGCTGAAAGAGGGTAGATTTAGATTAGATATTGGGAAGAAATACTTTACTGTGAGGAAGGTTAGACACTGGCACAGGTTGCCCAGAAAAGCTGTGGATGCCCCCTCCCTGGATGTGTTCAAGGCCAGGCTGGATGAGGCTTTGAGCAACCTGGTCTAGTGGAAGGTGTCTCTGCCCACAGCAGGGGGGTTGGAACTCGATGATCTTTAAGGTCCTTTACAACTCTAACCATCCTATGGTTCTATGAATTCTATTATTCTATGATTCTGTGAATTATGCTTTCTTCTGATTAGATACTCTGTAACCAAACTATAGCTACAGTTCGAGCTTCTAGGCCGGATTAGCAGATCTTGCACATATTCACATATACTATTGGTTCATGCATTAGACTTGGGATGAAAAATGAATTTGCAAGTTGGCATTAAGGCTATTTATATTTACAGATTTAGGTGGTTTACTTGACACAGAACCAATGGAAGAGAATGAAATCATAAAGGAGACAGCATCCAAGAGATTTTTTAGGATTTCAGAGCAGAAACAGCATTTGTGTAGACTCATGTTTCATTTAATTTCCTTTCACGCTATGCAGATTTCTGTGTTTGAGGAGTTTTTAAGAAGAGCCCCCTTTATAGTATTTGAAGAAAGGACTGATTATTTTCCTTAGGTCTTTTCACAATCCACTTTTACATTCCTATACAATAAAAATTGGGATGGAGAGAGGATGTTTGAAAATTAATTTGCATTCACACCCGTTTCAGCATTTTGAATCTTGATCTAATAGCATTGTTTGTCCTGGAAAATATGAACGTTTCCTTCACTAGATTCATGAATTAATGACTTCTTCCTCCACAGCAGTCTTGGGGATTATCTTAGCGGTTTTGGTTTGTCAGGAATTCACCCTGTATCTCCATGCATTCATATAAAATTGTTACGCACTAACAATCCTATAAATACCAAACACATCACTAAAGTACCAGATTGGACAAAACCAGCAAACTACAGCTTGGAGAAAATGTAGAGCTACCTCACCTGTCCAGAGCCCCAGGGCACTTTGCCCAGGGTAGGCACCGCATCACTGAATCCAGCTGGGGCATTTTGCATTAAAAACTTCCCCAAAAAACTTGAAAAATTATCCTGAGATTTGGGACAAAACTAAAACCTTCACCCTGGAGTAACATTAACCCATTATAGTCCTGGCTATCAATTGATAAATGGAAAAGTGAAAATTTTTGCCTATTTATATAAGTAACAAAGTTCTCATTAACTAGTTGCAATAATTTTTGTCTAAAACAGTTTACAGAGACTGCAGCTATCCCCTTGATGTTCCTCCTTTCATATAACCACACATTTAGCTCATTCAGCTCATGCAACTCATACAGCATTTAGCTCATTCAGGCAAGGAGATGTTCTTTTTTCCACTGATCTATGCTGCTGTCTGGACTATGTGAGCAGAAGAATAAAGGTTGTTACATTAAAGAGGCTACTAGCACAAACTGAAAATTAGAAGAAAAATCCAAGATAATAAGCTTGGAACAGTGAAAATAAACACAGAGGATCTGTTTAAATAAATGTACTGACTTCTGACTAGAATACGGCAGTTCAGTCCCTTAAAATCAAAATCCAGATTGTTCCCTGACTGCAGTATTAATCAGCAATACATATATATGACATCTGTCATGAGAGATACCAAAAAAAGTTAACTAGATATGTACCTCCTTAGTTATAACAATAATTACATAACTAATACAGTCTTTAGGCTTTCTATAGGCTTTTATATGTAACTAAAGATATTTCGAAACCCTTTTGTGATTTTTTAATATTTTACTGAAGTTACTTGGAGTTCATAAAGGTAATAATTATTTCTTCACTAAATTTTAAAATTGTCTTTTGCATTTTAGTTAAAGATCTTGTTTTAAAATCTGTATTTCTCATATAGAAAATGTCTTCTAGGAAAACCTAAAACTACATAAAACCATAAAACATACAGCTTGCAAAGTGATGGTAACTTTAGCTAAGTAATCTTTTTTAGATTCTTTTTTCCTTTTTTACAAGGAACCTCCACCAAGGAAAAACAAGTACATCAGTCTCATATAACATGGTACACAAAAATAAATCTGATTGGTTTTAGTCTTTTAAATCATAACATAGAATTTTGTGGAGAAAAAAATTGCTATTCAAATGAAGGTGCACAAGGTCTGATTCTTATTTCACACTGTTGTAAACAAGGAGCAATGTTAACAAACAAACTACCAACAGCCCCACAAATGTGTTGTGATGTAATAGAATTTGCTATTTTTATCCCTTCCATCGTGCATCATTAAATACTCACATTCTTAAGTTGTTAGACACATTTTAACTGTACCGAGTTATGTGAAATACCTTCTTTGCCAGAATATACATGTATCAAAACTTAAAAGTTCCACTATAAATTCAGGAAATAGACACGTGTTCAACAAAATTATGCATGGTTGAATAGAAAATACTTCCTTATAAAGGTATTTCAGCATTTTCTTACCGTAGATAATGAAAAAAAGGCTTAAAAATATAAGTGCTTACAACAGAATAAATTTTTGCTTGAATCGGAGTGATTCTGTGTGATTTAGAATTAGTGTTTCTTCTGCTCTTTAAATTATAAATGTTTATCTGCTGAGTCATGGTTCAAAAACATAAATAAAGACAGTATCTTTAAGCTGTACTTGTGGAGAATCATCTACCCTATTCATCTCTAAATGTCCGTATTTTACATACTAAAGCAAGATAGAAAATCTTTACTGACACTGCACCTACACAGGGTGAATAGGAATTTTTCTCCAAAGTGACTCCATCTTCGAATGGGACTTAATTCTTTTCCTTACAATGTGCATTTTGGTGCACTAGATAAACGTTCTTTATTTCTCCGATAAGGAAGCCTGAAGCGTACAATGCTATGCATTTTATTATTTTTTTAAAGCCCACGCTGTTTAAATGTTAATATATTATCTTTACCTCCATGTTTAGGCTTTGATTTCAACAGCTCAAATTCTTCTTTTATCCCATCCAACAGTATAAATATGCAAGTTTCAGAGCCCAAAGCATTCCCAGGCACTCTTTAACGGTGTACACACAACCACAATGCCTAAAGACAGCCAGTCCATTAACAAATTGTAAATACCTCTATGATCTGGAACCAGGTACATACCGATATCTCTTCTCTAGTTCAAGTACTACTGTTTTTTTGTATTTGGTCAAATACTCCTCATGAGGAAGTACATTAAACTACCACAATTTTTTTTGCACAACTACTTACAATTTATAATATTTTGGTGAATACAATATATTTTGATTCAAAGAAACTGTTTGGGTTTTGTCGTTTATATTTTGCTGAACAGTTGTATGGAATATTATATATTTCTTATCAGTTGATTGATTTGACAGATTCCCCTTGGTTGATACAAAAACTTCTGAAGCTGTAAGCATTTTCTGTCTGTTTTAAGTGTTGACGTAAATGAGGCTGATATTGGATTTAAATACATCGATCAAGAATTTTCCTAAGTGTTACCATCACAGAAACATTTTGAAAGATATTTGAAACGGCCATGTACAGACAAAGAAAATGTCCCATCTTTCTCATGATAGAGAATAACAGGATACTCAACAGGCTATTGCAGCTGCTTACTGACATGAGTCAGTCACGTATTTCTCAGGACATTACAGCACTAACTACTACTGAGGGAGGAGTTGGCCTTTTTCTTTGCGGCCAAGCAATTTGCACCCTCACTTTTGAAAGGCAACAGGAACTACAGGTCTTGCTCTCTAGTTCCTTTACTGGCTTTCTCAGCTGCTCTGTCCGTTCCCCCAGCATATGTGCCAGATATTTTCCTCCTCATTGCAGAAGCCTCAGTGCAACCGTATTTACACCTTTCCTTTTGCTCCAGCTTGACTTGGCAAATCCTTGAAAAAGTTTAATAGTTTATTCCTTCTCAAATGTCCTCTCCTCTTTGTCAAAATATGTTGGGCTTGTCCAGCAAATGACCTGTGTAACTATAGCCTGACATCCCATAAAATGGACCTTGTAAGTGTAGATTGAATGATTTGATAATCATAACTCCTGTCAGGACATTTCAAAGAATTTGTCATAGTTGTGATACTAAGTGGAAAAAAACTCAACACATTTCATAATATTTCATCAGGAACTGGTTCCCTTTTATTCAATGCTGGCAAAGTTTTAACAGAAATTTCAGTCTCAAGTTTTTATATGAGCTGTAAAACCAGGCTCTTATTTACTGATGATATTGCATTTGTTTTATCTCTAATGGTTTAGACTAAATTTCAATTGCAGAACATCCATCTAAATTTCATTTTGCTCTCAGTTTATCCCATTAATTATAGTGTGAGGTATTTAACCACATGTCTTCCTTAAATTGGTATGAAATCCCCTACAATCTTTCTTTGACAATCTTTACTTGCTGCCCAGAACTCTCTCTGTCTCTCCTCATTTTTACTTTTTTTTTTTTTTAGTTAAAAACAGGTTGGATGAAACAAGGTACAAATCTAGTTGTGCTTCTTCTGCCTCATCTTTCTAAGAAGTAAAACACTTCACTTTTGTCTGGGATTTCCTTAATTTGAGGACAATTTAGTTAGGACTGAATGAATAAAAGACAAATAAAGAAAAATGCTTGTTATTTCAAATATAAGCTAATGTCTTTGAGTTACTCAATTACATTGTCCCCTAGCTATTAAGCAAGGATGTTTTGCTAACAGTTGACATGCCTTAGACCATAGTGAAGGCCACCTTACTCAGAATAACATCTGAACTTTTTTCATTGTTTGCTGAGTGACAAATTTAAGATACAATGCTGACTCAGAGATGTAATGCATTGTTCTTTAAGCCCTCTGTAGTTAGGATTATAAAAGCTTGTTGAGAATAAAATCAGTTGGCCTATTCTTCTGTTAAACAGAGATTCTCATTCTTATTCAAAAGATCTGTTGTTTAATTCTGCATTTTCTTTTTCCTAATTTTTTGAAATGCCAACACTGTATAAAGCATTTAGGGTATTTTTCTTACCTTTCTTTTCTTGTGTAAATAATCCCTTTGACAACAGGTGACATGATAAATCAATTTACCTTCTTCTATCAAACAGTGAAAGTGTAAACAGTCTTCTACTATGGACAGAAACATGTTTTAAGATAAGAAAAGTCGTAATATTTTTGAAATAATGAAAGAAAAATGAACGCAAAATTGCAATATTCTAAGCTCAGGACTTTATATCCTAGATTTGTAACAACATACACTATTGCTGTTATATATTTCACTCTTATTGCTCTTGTTCTTCCACAGCAAAACCAAAATTAGGAAAGAATAGAAAGAGTTCCATACTCCCTTGGTCATTTTGCCAATTATTTTTGTATACTTGTAATTAACGCCATTCTGAATTTCTATATCAACATTGACTTGCCGAGACAAATACCATAGCTTAAAAAAAGAGATGATCGGTGTTAGTACATTTTTCACATACTTATACAAATAAGATCAGATGCAGCATGTACGGAAAGCTGTAAGTACACTACCTTTTCCCAATGAGTGTTTTTCATTACTTTGAAGCATGTATAAAACTTCTGCCCCATCAAAACTTCTAGTTCTGTTACATATGTCATTTAGAATTTGAATTCTGCCAATGCGCAACCTACTGACAAGAGCTATAACCTCTGTTAAAAGTACTTTGTATTTGCCTACTGATCCATTTAACCACACAAAATACCCAAGTTTAAACCCACCACATAGTAATAAACCCTTTGAAACTTACGTATACTCAGGAAAAAAATGTTCACTGACTTTTGTGTCCTTGAAAAAGAAGAGGTATATTGGGTCAGGTATGATCCGGTACTTGTATTCACACCTGTATGCAATTCCACATTCAACCTTTCAGATCACACTTCAGATTTTTAAAATACAGGAGGAAATGTTTACTGCTCTTAAGACCCACAAAAGTTTTAAAATTATGAAGATGGAAGCATGTATAAATCAATTACAGTCTTATCATTAACACCAAGAGTAACCTATTAGTCTTTACAAGATGTTAATAAAGATTAAAAGCTTTGCCATCATAAAGGTACAACTATATTTCCAGATGGGAGGTGTCTTTTCCTTAACAGGGAAAAAGGTACTTTTGTTTTGAAATAAGGATGCCTTGATGATAAACTGTTTCAGGGCAACTACCACAGTATTTACTAATATGACCATTGTACATTTCCATGTGCAAACAGTTCTAAGGCACTCCCCTATTAAGAATGAAACTTCATAGAATAATTGTTTCTTTTGCCTTTTTTTTTAACTTTCTAAAAATATCTGAAATACTGTTTTATGTGACATAGATAAAACCTTTTGAGTTTGGAAAGTGTGTCAGTATGATTGAAATAGTCCAGGATGCACTATTTTACATTTGTATCACTCCCAACACAATATATCGCTTAGGCAAGGAGCTCAGTAGGATTCAGAAGATTACACAATTGTACATTTATCAGTGAGAGAAAATCTACCTTTACATTAGGTATATTCAAAAAAAAAAAAAAAAAGGGGGGGTGATGACTGATAAATGTCAGGGTTTAAGCCAATCATGAGCCACTGGAAAAATGTTTAATTCATTCTATGGATATCTATTATAATAAATTAATTTCTGCTCTGAAGTTTCTAGTAGTTATTTAAGTCAAGATGTTTGATTACACAAGCAAATTATTTGATCCAACATAATCTGATGTACTGATGGATATATCTATACACGATATATAAGTATCCTACTAAGTTTTCTTATCCTTTCTGAACCATCTCAGAAAATTACTCAGTGATGTGAGAAAAGTAGAAAGTTAACTGCAAAATATTTTAGTAACAGATAAGAAATTCAAGAAAAACCTGTAAGTTGTCCAGTTATCCCCCCTCTGTGCCGTTAATTGCATAGATGTTAAACAGCTTTGTGATGAAAATTGACAGTGGATTCTGAAGTTCAAAATGTAATTTTAAATGCTCGTAGCAGACATATAGCAGTAAATACAGCTTTTCTGCATTTGCTATTCAGATGATGGTGCAGAACCGAAAACCCACTTGATTTTCCAGGGTGAGGGAATATATTCATTTGGAGAAACAGAAACCCTGTGCAAAAAAAATTTATTTTGTTTTGCTAGTTAAACAAGAACTGTAAAACCCTTTCTGTTTTGGTCCATTCTTTCTTTCATTGGCAACAGACTACAGTAATATCGTAATTTCGTTTTATGACGGACCCAGCAGTTCCTCTGCCTAATAGCCTTCTTAGACTTTCAGTATCATTGTAATGATTGCAAGACATGAACGCCTCCTGCAGTGTTTAAAGTGGCTTCAGTGTAGAACATAACACATTTTTATAAGCAAGTGACACTTCTTGTGTCTTCGGTTCTTCAAAATAATTTAGAATGTACATTATGAGTTCAAATAAATGTGTTAACTTGTAAGACTGCAGTACTGTAAAGAAAGATTTTTTTTTGCTTCGATGAGATTCTTTGTTAAACTTCTGTTGCATCTCATTGTAGTATTCAAAGAAACTAATAAAATGTGATGAGATATAAAAAAGTGTATGAGAAAATGGTTTCAGATATTGGAGGCTTCTTCTAAATTGAAAACACATTTCAAAAAAAAAAAAAAAAAAGCTGCTTTTTCAGTTAAAAGGAGCTTCCTGTTTTTAATCTTGAGATTCTATACCAAAATGCCAACCCTCTCCTAGACAGAATGTTTCTAAACTATAGATCATCTAATTCCTAAATTATGGTTCATTTCTGATCTGTGGTTCTCCCTATAGAGGAAACACTTAAGTTTCTCCAGGTTGAGAGTTGCTTAGTTCTTTCAAACCAAGAAAACAACAATGGGGTGTAAGTGGCCTGACTGTGACCATCCACTTTCACTAGGGAACTGTTGTTTTCTGTTTATGAAAGCATATATTGTCCATCATCAGCTCCTGAGAGCCAATATATCCATATTTTATGGACTCCAGGGAAAAACAGAAGGGCAAAATATCCAGCTCTGACAATCTGACATATCAAATAAATGCAGATTTAGCGGATTTTCTACTGCAAAAGGCAACCGAGTTCATAAGTCATGCTTTTAATTGTTCATGCAGGGCCTAATAAGAAATGAGGACTAATCCTCTGTTTATCTGCAAACCCAACAGAATATAGACAAGTTTCATCCCAATAACCTTTCTGAGAAGGGAAGGGAAAGGAAGGAAAGGGAAGAGAATGCATTTCCATAATGTTAACTCCTGAGCTATGGAGTTTTGCTTCATTTTTTTGTTTGTGAGAAAGTTCAGTCAAGTTTACCAAATGTAGTAGACCTGTGGAGTTCTTGGAAGTCGGCACGACGAGGCCTCAGCAGTCAGCGCGTGACGTTCTTGGACACCACACAGACAAGCCAATTATGATGAGAGTAAAAGCCATTTATTGTGTGCTGCACACATGCTTTTATACAGAGCTCTTTCAGATTTTGCAGCTACTGATTGGATACGATAGTTTTAAATTCTTAACAACAAAATCACTATTGGCTACTTTCAATCCTGGGGAAGTAACCTTCCAAGCTATGTCAACACAACCTCTAAAATAACTTAGTTGTGCTAATTAATTTCTCTCAGTTTCTCCTTATCTTTCTCATGTCCTCTATAACTAGATGCCTCTGTACATCTGGTTGCTTTTCTTCTTTCCCAGGATCCTTTATCAACCTTATAATTACGAAGCCTAAAGTTAATATCATAGCTAAAATTCTACTTCAGCACAAAGCGCCCCTACACCAAAGAGTTATGAGGCTATACCCACTAATAACCTGTTCTAAATTTAAAATTAATTATATCAACTAATCAGGACCCAGTGGTGCTGCACAGTGTCCAGCTGATGACTGCTAACTCGTTTCTCAGTTATTTAAGTCCCTGAATGATTTCAGCCAGTTTGTACCACCATTAGCTACTGCTCAGAAATGAAAAAAACTAAGACCTGACTGTGTTCCATCTGTAAGGATATGGGCACTGAATGTGTAATGACTTTTAATTGTCCTTACTTAACTGCTATCTCCTTGGGGGTTTGCAAGTAGAGGATAGAGAACTAAACGTTTGGGAGGGACAGGCAGGGTAGTCCTAAGACTAGGCAATAAATGTTAAGAGTCTCTATGCGATGATAAAAGGGAACAACAAAGGCATTTCAGAATGATATCTGCTGCAAGCAACCAAAAGAGGAAAACTAAATTATTAATTCTTTTAAAAAAACAAAACAAACCAAGCCAAAACAAAACAAAATGAAACAAAACAAAACAAACATGAAAAGAGTAGTGACTGGTGTTAAAAATTAATTGTATTTGGGAAATCCAGATGTGGATAGGCCAGCAAAATTTTTGTATGTGTTCTCTGGAGAAATATAAAAACTGAAAAAAGAACTGAAGGAAGACTTCCTCACAGGTGTGATTCTTCCCAGAAGTTAATAACTAAAAAGCAAGAAGTGAGACTACATTAACTCATGAAAGACAAGAGAACCTGTAGTAAGGATCCCAGAAGAAGTGAATCTAAGGGGGAAAAAAATACAGTAATTCCCTAAAAGAGATTGGCAAATCTTTTTTAAAAAAAGTCTTATATGCTCAGTATTAAATGCAAATTTTCCTAAGGCAAAAGAAGACAGAAAGTGTAGCAAATGTTCCTTATAAACTGTTCAATGTCCTGAAACCCAAAAAGGAAACACCAAGAGAGTAAATAAAAAGGAAAATGTTTGAGGACAAGAAGAAAAGGAAAAAAAAATCAGAAGTACATAGGCCCAAAATTAGGAAAGTCAAGCCTCAAAATGAGATACAACTATCAGGGAACATAAAGGGCAACAGCAAACCATTCTATAATTAGATTAGGAGGAAACCCAAGCAAAGTATCAGTCAATGCCACTATAGGAACTAGACGGTAATGACAAACAATGTCGAGAAATCTGACATGTTTAATGTTCTCTTTTGTTTCAGTTTTCATTGGAAAGGTTAACTTTAATCAGACAGTTAAATATCAACGACAGAAAGCAGTAAGAATGAAAACAGATCCAGAAAGAGTTTCATTGTTCTCCACCTACCTGTGTCTGGTAAAATTCACCCGGAATTATGTGGAGTACTGCCCAGGGCAACTTCCGTTTACCTTTGAGAATCCTGGAGGTTGGTTAAGAATCTAGGAGCTGGGAAAAGGTAATCAGGTATAATAAGTTGGAGGAAAATAAGGGAAAAAAGAATGTTCACTCATAAATTATCTTCAGTTACATAATAGAGGTAGTCCAAGGCTTCTGCAGAATACAACGTCCCTCTCCACTGATAAGACAAGGAAGGTAGTTCTGTCTAAATGTACTCAAATTATAAAGTAGATTAAATGAACAGTACATATCTTAAAAAAACCCACTAAAGTGGATCATGAATTATAGACCACCAACCTTAAATCTATTTCTGATAAACTCTGTAAAAAATATCTGGAAGATGAGAATATGACTGGCAGCAAGCATGGAGTAGTCAAGAGCAAATCATAGCAAACCACCTGATATTTTTCTCTAGCAGGCCTCTTAGATTAAGGAGAAGTAGCTGATATAATATATTCTTTCATTAATAAGGTTTTTTTATGGTCTTACATGATTTTCTGGAAGTCAAGAAAACATATTCCAGAGAAGGGTACAAAGCTGAGTAACAGTTGTCCATGTAACTAATTAAAATTTCACTATCAACAAGCAAGGACTAATAAACTTTCTGCAGCAGTCAACACAACATCTAGCACTGTTCAAGGGTTTCATTAGTAACTATGATGACAAAATATAAACTATAGTGCAAAAGAAGTGCAAAACTAGATTTAAAAAATTCTTTCTTTTTTTTCAAACTGGAAATATAAGTAGAGTAAGGACTCTGTAGGGATCTGCTCTCAGTCAAGGCCTATTTGAATTTCTTGTTTACAAAATGGACTATAAACAATGGTATTTCCATATTACAATTTGCAGATATACTGAAGCTATGCTGGATGCAGCTACTACAAATCACCTTGGAAAAGTTTGAAGAAATGATCCGAAACAACTACAGTTCTGTAATGATATAAGCAATAATTAAATTAATTGAACAGTAACCAGCTAGCACGATTTAGACATAGTTCTGCAAAAATTTGTCTGGGAGTCAGCGGGCATCATAGCCTGAACGTGAATCAAAGCCATCTTGCAGTTTAAGGAAAAAAACAAAACAAAACAAAACAAAACCAAAAAACAAAACAAAACAAAACAAAACAAAAACCAAACTTCATACTTCAATATGAAAAGAGCAAAAACATATATGAAACATGTGAAGAAATGCTTGGATTCTAAGTGGGTGTAGTAAGGTCTATACATCCTGATTTTGGCATTACACTTCAGGTTAGATGTAAACCAGTCAGAAGGAGACAAGTAAGAATGAGGAGTGCAAATATGACCACCAATGGGTAAATTACACAAAAAAATAGTTTGAGTGGAGGGAGTTCAGGACATCCTAGGAAATAGTAGAAAAAGAGAAGGCTGAAAGATGACTTGGCCCTCCTTCACTTGTGTTTTCCATGTTAAGGTCGAACACAGCCTCAGCAAGGAATTCACAACCAGCTCTGTTTTGGTTTCTGCTCTCTGTTATTCCTATAGCTCTAGAAAGCTATAGGAATCAAGTAATCAAGAAGATTACTTCAGACTTTCAGAACAGGTGAAAAACTTTTGACTAAAGAAGCTTGCTGCCATAACGAGAAGACTTTATAATTTGCAAAAAGTAAAAATAGGATTCAGCATATCTTCTTCTAAATCATTAGTTGGGATAAGAATGTTCTATGTCGTTTTTCCTTAGATCAAAATGGTCCATCCTGTCACCAATTTGCTGCCAGGTACAGTTTCTTATCTTATACATGATACCCAAAATAACAAGAGCTGGTGCCAATCATAGCATGGTAAGAGAAGATGGCAGATCTTTTACCTGGATAATACTAGCGCTTCTGGTTTTTTCTTAGACTATCACTTGCAATACTATGGGTATTAATGTATATAAACAGAAACTTCTGGTTAGACAACTCCTTGAAAAATTTTTATTTTTATTTCTAATGTGCTTCTATGGGTAGTTTCCTGAATTCCACAGAACATACAATGTTTATGAACCACTGTAAGAGAGGGGTTATGCAAGGCAATTTCAAGGTGAACTCCCCTTGAAGTAAAGAGGTGCCATAATTTTCAAACTACTTTAAAAAAAAATCCTGCTTTTGAATTATTTAGAAATAGTTAAACTGATGTCAGACATTCTGAACAGACATTTCATTAATTTGTGCACATCATGAACTTAATGCTAAAATATATTTTGCCCTGCCAGTAAGCAAAGAATCACCTTACTTAAGTTGCTATGATTTAATGACATCATGCAGAATTAGAATTGGTTTTGAAAAGTCTTTCCATTTTTGTGAAAATACTAGATATATGCCTTGACCTTTTGGGTAATGTATCACAGCCCAAAATGAAACATAGCTCAAGGAGTAATAAATTGCTTCTGTTCTATTATCTCAGTCATTTCACATTTATTTTTCTTTCTTTTTGACTGTTTTTTTACAGGACAGTACACAGCATGTTTCTGCATATAGTCCAAAATCAGTGCATGAGAACTCTTTTACATATATTATGTTATAGTTTTACACTGTTTAAAAGTGCCTCCAGTGAAGAGAACAAACCCCCTATTAGACAAAGATTTGTTCCATACCATTCTTCTAAAAGTGACAGTAGATGAGTTTTTGATACAAATCTTGTGTTGTTCTGTATGGGATATCATGCCTTCTGTGACACCAGCAAAAGTATAACGATATAATTTAAAGACAAAAATGCCTCAAGCAATTTTCCCTATGGTGTCTCACCCAGTAGAATTCATTTTAATATTAATAATATACAATATATATATAACCTACAGAAATCAATTTGCTTGTCATTTATGAGAACAAAAGAGAACAAAGAGTAAACAGGGAGACCTATTTGCCTGCATGCATATTTTGTCCATATTTCACTCAGAACTCTTTGTTTACATAAAAAAAACTTCAACATCTACAAATATTTTTATTTGCAGGCTTCTGCAGTCAAATGATACCTAATCATTAGTGAACCCAAAGACTGTGTTTCAAAGCTTTGTGAGAATGTTGGCCACTAGAGAACTTAATGTCTAGCAGATGCTCAAAACTAATTATGTGCTCCCCACTACAATTAAATTCTAACATCCTCAAAACTAAAAATGGGTATAAATTATATTCTAATGCGTGCCAGGCACAAAAATAGCTCAAACGACTTAACAGATGCAAAACATTTTGTATGTGTTCATTTATGATTTTAAAGCACTGCATAGACTATTCGATTCCAGGCTGCAATTTGCATTTCCTGATTCAGGAACATGTAGGTATTGGTGGATTTGCTCTAAAACTGTATGAACTTCTAGTTGTGTAGTTCTTCAGAATAGTGAAGAGAATGTGAACAGAATTATTCCAGAAACAAAACACAAGTTCAAAAGTTTTCCAATATAAGAAAGGTCAAGAAGAATTCCTACAAATCTATTTAACTGAATTCTGTAGTGAGAATCACAAACTGTACCAAATGAATACAAGTATATCATCCACCACTTTACACTGGAATATGTCCACTGTCCAAGAAGCACTGGGATTAAGTCACAGGTAGTAAGGAATGACAATAGAAGGTTGCACAGAATAGAGACAGAAGTAATTTTGTTGCGTATTTTGCACATATGATGTAACTTCTGTAGCTAACAAAGAGAAAATTATAATAATTTCCATCACCCATTTGGACCCATGTCCATTCTAAAAGACATTCCTCATTAACAGCTGCTAGGTAAACAAATCAAGTCTCATTTATGCTTGTCCCCAGTACAACAGCTTCCATTTTTAAGAAAATATGTGTGATTTTCTGCATTTTTGATAGTCATAGCAAAGTGACTGTCTTAAGCTTAGCAACACTTAGAATTGCTGATTCTGTACTCGTCATGGGGACGCTTTCCATGCATCAGGGAAAATGCAGACCTAGCTTGCCAGTGGCAACTTCAGCCTACCACCTTTAAGATCTGAGATGTGATCTCAGACAGATACAGACTTGTAATAAATTTCTAGACTTGAAAGCTGATTCATACTTCAGTTGAAAAAGAAACCATTTCAGGCTATGCAATTTTGAATCAACTTATAACCTTCATGGCACTGCAATGTGCCAATGCAAATGTATAACTGGGCTGTTTTCAACTGCACTTGGAGCACAAATATCTAGAAGACCTTAGAATATAGGTAAGAATAGATGTTGAAGTTTTTGCATGTGGTTTTCCTAGTTTTATTTGTTAATAGACTGCATAGAGAAACTCAGGATTCAGCTAACATGATCTTCCCATATCTGATTCTTGATTATGTACTCTACAAATTTTGTCTGAATTTACACTTCTCTTGCATATATACAGTTATATAGAAAAGACATTTAAAGTAAACCAGTTTATGTATGTCAAGGTGTTTTTATAAAGAAAGAAACACATATTGGAACCTTGTTTTAGTTTTTTTCACACCTATTTTTGTACTAAAAATAAGGCAAGATGCAAATACTTTTCATAAAGTATTCAGTATCTACAGTAGTGATTTGCTGACAAAGTTACAAATGTTCATATCAGCTGGAATAGTAAAATGTGAACTATTGAAGACAATGCATGCAGCAACCAAGTATTTGAAGACAAATGATAAGTATTTCCCTTCACCCTAACAAAATGAATGAGTAACAGAATACAGAAAATGCAAGGTGAATTGCTCTGAGATACATATCCTACCATACAAAAACAGAGCAAACTTTGGAGTTTGATGTGTCTTGTTTGTGGTAGCAGATTCACAGGTTTGTGAGAGTTGGAAACATATACAATGATCCATGTTCACCAGTATACTCCAGCCACACGCAAACTAAACTGGAAAACTGTGAAAAGATAAGTTAACTTCTTGTTTCTACTCCAAGAAAAACAGAAGGGAAGTGGAGGAAGAAAAGAAAAAAAAAAAAAAGGAAAAAAAAAACCAAAACAAAACATGTTTTGGACCCTTGCAAGACTCCTCACTCTCACATCAAATTTGTGCAAAACACCCAAGAACAAATCTATGTCACACTATGAATTAAAAACCTACCTATTTTGAGTAGGTCTAGTAGACACTGTACAACTTGCATGCAAAAATTTTTCCCAGCAGTCCTAGTGAGCAGAATGACAATGCAACTTTCTGTTCAGCTATGGATACAAACTGTATAATGCCAGCCACAATACATGGCTACTGCATGTATTACACAGAATCTGAGCTATCCACACTAACATAATCGCTAACCAACATATTATAAAAAAGGTTGACAAATAGTAAGATTAACATTCATACAAATGTCACAGATCTTCTGATAAAGCATGTATAAAGTATTAAATGAATGCTTGTAGGAAAATTTCCACAGGAAGCCATGCTTTACATAAATTGTTTGTGTACATAATATCAATTTACAGATCTAAATTTGAATAAAAACCAGAGACCTAACCCCCACTGATGAAGCCAGAGAGTTGTGGTGAATGGGA
>NW_010123523.1:0-1620 GCF_000699245.1 Pterocles gutturalis
AAGTCAGCGCGGCGGTGTGCTTTGCAGAACACTCCGGGGAGAGGAGCATCACCTGGGGGGTCCAGAGGTCTATTAGGGGGTCCGGAGGTCCGTTAGGGGGGCCCAGAGGTCCATTAGGGGGTCCGGAGGTCCGTTAGGGCATCGCCGGGTCCCTCTGGCTGCTCAGGTCAGGAGCCAGCCTTCCTGCGAGGCCGGGGCTCCTCTGCAGCCTGGCAGGGTGGCCCGACGGGAGGGGACATCTTGTGCATCGGTAAGCCCTTAAGCTGTTTACAGGAGCTGTTTAGTTACAGAGCAAAGACCTGATTAAACGAGGAGATTTTAAAGCCCCAGGGGGGCACAGCTCCAGGCTGAGTCTCCTCTCTGCAGTCCCTGTTCGTTTGCTCAGGTCCATGACGTCTTCTGGCTGCTGTGGGTGCGGGAGCAGTCTCCCAGGCTGCCTTCGGGAGGAGCCTTCCCACAGCTCTCTGCCTTGCTCCTAACAGTTTCAAAATCTTGCAGGAAAAGCATTTCTTTGCTGCATTTACATTCGTTTCTCAGGTTATATTTTGCTACAGCCTGAGGACAGCTTGCAGCCTGCCAGGCTGACTCGTGCAGGCCGTTAGTAATGCGCCAGCGTTGGGGCAGCGTTGCTGGTGGCTGTGAGCACTCTGCTCTGGTTCAGCTGTACCTTTCCCAAATGCCCTTAGACCTGGGAGCAGGAAACAGAAAACCCTTCCCTGTATCCGCTCATCTGTTCTTGGCCGTTAAATTTCCGGCGCCTGGACTTGCCTGATGATGCAGCAGGGTTTAATCTGCTGCTCTGCAGTCACAGTAATGCTCGGCGTCCGTGACTTTCTTTCTGCTGATCTCCGAGGAGCTGGTCTGAAGTCAAAACCTGCTTTTAGTCATGGGGGAAGACTTCTGCTCACCGAAAGCTTACTGGAGACTCTTTACTGAACATCTGGGATGAGTGCAAACAAGTTCTCACCCAGTGTTGCTTTAATAAGGGCACTGAGACTAATTAGTGACGGTGATTTGGGAGGCAATTAATACTGCCCCAATCGCAACGGAGACCATCCCCAGCTAAGGATTGGTGTTCCTGCACTTGGCTGGGGCTGAGAGCGGCCAACAGGAGTCACCCTTGTAAAAGTCAGCCTTTGGCTTCATTAGCCGTGCAGTCAGGTGCCAGGTGAGCAGGAGGCTGCCCGACAGTCGCAGCCAGCAGCAGCAGATCCCCCGAAAGCCCCTCGCAGCAGGATGCTGGCCGGAGGGGCTCATGCTGCTGCGGCTGCTGCCTACCGCTATCGGACCGTGAGCTCCCTTCTGAGCCCCTCAGTTTCCCGTGTTTCTGCTCAGCTTTCGTAGGCATGGGAAATTCATGCCTTGGTTTCTTTGGAGGAAACCGTAATGCCTGTTTATTATTTAGAGCTTCTTCTTGGCTGATGTCTTCTCATTGCAGAGACAGCAGAGTTTTGTACTGAAATCCTTGGAGCTCAGTGATGCTATTAAAAGAGGGTTAGTTGCAGGCGGGGAAAGCCAATGAACCCTTGGTTGGAACACAGAGTGCCCCTTGGAAACATGCTGGGGCCGAGCCGGGGCTGCAGAAGGCAGATGATGTGCGGTTCGTTTGGATCAATTAGA
>NW_010123523.1:1876-2524 GCF_000699245.1 Pterocles gutturalis
ACGGCGACAGCCAGCAGAGCTGTGATGGACTCGGGGGCTGGCAGGTGCTGCTGCTGAGATGAGGGAAAGCGTGTGGCCAGCGCGGCAGCGACAGCACGCCGGGTAATTGCCTCCAGCTATGGACGGAGCAAGAGACGAGTGCTCATATCGAATGCCAGGCAAATACTGCTGCGGCGAAGCTGCTGGCACGAGCGCCGTGGCTTCTCATTGCATGGAAGGGTGCCCGTGGGCACAGGGTTGGTCTTTTGTCTCCAGCCGTGTGCTGATGCTTAAGCGATGTACGAGTGGCAGGGAGATGGGGAAAAAAAAAGTAGGGCATGCTCTGGGGCCAGACTGTCGCTCTGGAAGGAGGCAAAGCTGTAAAAGATTCAATTTAGAAAGCTTCCTTAGGAGCAGGAGGCTCACTCGGTGTCGGGAAGGGACAGATGCCAAGTCTAGCAAATAATGGGGTCCTTCCTTTGGGTTAAATGGCCCGTATGCTGCTGTCGTTGTGGGGGGACGTGTCACTTCATAACGGGAGTCATTCCAGGTCCGGCTGAAGGCTTCAGACCGTAGTGCAGCTGCACAAGGAGCGCCAAGTGGGCTGCTGTCCTTGAGGGTGTCCAGCTGCGGGTGACACTTGCCCTGCCAGGGTTTGCTCTGCTCCCA
>NW_010123523.1:2724-3347 GCF_000699245.1 Pterocles gutturalis
TGGGGGGGGGATGGGTGGCAGTGCTGACTGCTCAGCATCCTTGAGCCGTCAGGAATTACCTCTGCCAGCCTCTTCAAAATTACTTGAAATTCATTCAGAATAACTGAAACATTGTTTGAAATGTGGGTTTAGATTCTCTGGTCAGCTGGAGCCCTCCTCTGCCCTGCCACACTTTCCTTTTGTGCCTCAGCAGGAGCGAGAAGGGGGCTGCCTTGGGGGGAAGGTGCTGGTGGCCAAGAGGCTTTGGAGCCTCTGGTAGGAAAATGGACTCAGCCACGAGCAGACTGAGCATTTTGAGGATGCCTCGGATTGCTGTCTGCTGTATCTTTTTCTACAAACAAGCATGTGATAAAAATAAAAGACTGCTTCATGCAGCCTAGCAACAGCTCAAAAATCCTCCTGCAGCCCGAGCAGATGCGCGGTGCTGGGGACGGGCAGTCCCGGTGCGGGAACAGAGCTTCACCTCCCGACCGGCAAAGAGAGGAGAGGTTTCTGCGCTGGGGGGAATTTTGAGCTCTTTTTGCAGGAACTTCTCCATCCTGTTTGTGTTGTAGCAGGGACACGGGTTCAGGGTTGGAGGCGCGTCGTGCGGAGAGAGGTGGATCAGGAGCTGCTTTCCCGGC
>NW_010123523.1:3400-3959 GCF_000699245.1 Pterocles gutturalis
GTGCCCAGCCCCCCCGCCCAGCCTTCCCCTGCCCTGCCGCTGCGCTCGTCAGCCCCTCTCTCAATTCATTCAGTTCACCGGCTTGCTGGAAACTCTGTGGTTCCTAATCTGGTGCTTTTCTGCCCGGACAGCAAATGCGCTGGTCTGGTGCCGGAGCAGCACGTGCTGAGGCCGGCGCAGGAGCCCTGGGGACAGCGAGCTGCGGTGGCTCGGGTACCGTCAAACCCTTCCCACCAGCACGGAGACGACGATGGCTGTGGAGCACGGAGCTGTACGGTGTCAGTCAGGTGATGGGCTGTTCTGAGCGCAAATCCCCAGTGGAAATGGAGCTTTGGCAGTGGGGTTTTGCTGTAAGAGTTTCTCCGTCCATCTAGATAAAATCCAGTGTTATGCACTGTGCTCCTGACCCCTGGCAAAGTTCCCCTCATTGGGGCTGAGCAGGAGGTGACAATGGTGCAGGCTGTCGTAGAGCAGAGGTGACAATGGTGCAGCCTGCCGTAGAGCAGAGGTGACAATGGTGCAGCCTGCCGTAGAGCAGAGGTGACAATCCGGCAGCCTG
>NW_010123523.1:4030-7135 GCF_000699245.1 Pterocles gutturalis
CAGAGGTGACAAGGGTCCACCCGGCCCTAGAGAAGAGGTGACAATCGTGCAGCCTGTCCTACAGCCCATCTCCTGCGCTGGAGCCTGCGGAGTTGTTTGTCGTCGGCTGCGGGTCTGACGGAACTCTCAATGGGTGTGAGAGCTTACTCGCAGTACCCGCGCAGATCCTGAATAAACGCTTAGGCTAAAAATAAAGTTTTATTTTGGAGAATAAGCAGCTGGTCGCGCTTTGCAGCTGAGGCTGCATTTCTTACACGTGCAAGAAACTGAAAGGATGAAGCATTTTTCTCTGGGCTGTCGCTATCGTGTCAGGGCTGCTCGTGCTTTGAGATGAAGCTTTATTCTTGAGACTAAATTACACAGTCAGGGGAATTATAACCATTTCTAATTGCTGTAGCTAAAGACTTGAAATTTTAGCTAGATGTTCTGCAATCTTTCACAGTTTGGAATGATTAAAGTAGAAATACGCTAATGATCTTTATCCCCTTTTTGCTTGGTTGTGAAGATACGTTCTTCTCACTTTGATAAAAAATAATCAGGCTTTTTGACAGCAGATAAAATGTCCCTTTGTGACCGGGGCGCCCGTGTATGAGCGATACTGGTGGTCTGGGCTTGTCGCTCCTGCAGCTGCGTGACGGGCGGGCGGCGTGGCGCGGGTGGGCGCAGGGACGGTCCTGCGGGGTTTGCTTTGGGCTGGGAACGTGCAGCCTTTCAGCGTGAAGGCTGGCTGGGTCAGAAGGGAGCAAGCAGCTGGGAGATGTCTGAGAGCCCACGTCTGCTCTCAGGGGTGGTGTCTGAGGCCCACCGTGGCTCTGCTCGCCTTGGAGAAAGGGCAGGGTGGGGGACCAGACCGGACAGAAGGAATGTGCCGTGTTCTTCCAGGGCTTTGGAGAGGCGCGTGCCCAGAGCCGATAGACACAGTCAGGGTTCCAGCTTCCCCGTGGGGCCGCAGCATCTGCCAGGTCGTTTGCACCCCTGCTTGCTGGTGCTGGTCCTGCCCTGAGCGTTTCACTGTGGTGCACAAGCGATCAGCTGCAATTTTACTGATCCAAAAATTCTGATTTTTTGGGCTGCCTGCTATGTGGTTTTTGAATGCTTTTCATCAGGAGAAGATGGCTGGGCTTCCTTCCCTGCTTTACACCTGGAAGGTGATCAACCTCTCTTTGCAAAGGGACGAACTGGGAGCATCTGTTCAAAAGAGCCGGCGAGGGGGTGATGCTGGAGGACCGCAAACAGACGCCCTTCCCCTCACCCCATTTGCAGGAAAAAAAGTCCGTGGTAAAGTCTGTAGCGAGGTTTGTCTCTGAAATAACAGTGCTGGCATCAAGTCGAGCTGGTGGCTGTGCTGCACCGCGGGTCTGCTGAGTGGTGTCCCACCTCCCGCCATCGGGATGCTGATGCCTCCGAAGATCAGTCTCGTGCTGTCCTCACCCTGAGCACCAACAGCTCAGCCTCGGCCCCTCCTCCTGAGCCGAAGGGGATGAGCAGATGTCTTTGGACACAAAGTTTGAACGTCTCTGGGCTCGGCGAGCCGCACCTGCTCTGTGCTGGTGTTTGTGCCCCTCTTCTTGTGGTCCCACGCTTGTGTTTCCTTCCAGGATCTCCAGCATCCCATCAGGTGAACTCTTCGTAGAAAAAACCAGAGGAGGAGAGGTTTGTGTTGAAACCAATAAACCAGAAAGTTCACGGAAACTGGTTTTTTGTGATGGTTGCTCTGTGTGAAGCGCAGAGGGAGCAGGACATTGAAGAGCCCGGAGGAATTCGCATTGCTCATCCTTGGAGAAAAACGCGCAGGTGTTAGTAATGGGGGAAAACAATGCGAAGGTGGGTGAAGAGTCCTCCTCCTTGCAAGGGAAGAGTAACCCCGGTGCTCGCAGCAGCCTGTGTGCTGTGAGAGGCTTTGGCAAGAGCAGCCTGTGTCATGGTCACTGCCTGACCGCCCTTGCGAGGTCTGGGGCATCTCAATGCCCATGGGGCCGGTCAGATCCCATGGTGTAGAACGGGTGTTGACATCTGCAGCAGCCGAAACACGGAAAACATCTGGGCCTGTCTGCTGAGGTGGTTGGTAGGAGAACTCTGGCTCGGGAAGAGAGGGAGCCTTCCCTCTTCCTTCCCTTTCCTGTATAGCTCGGATGTACATAAAAACAAACGGAAGTTTTAAGAGCATCCCAGCTTCTCTCGCTCATGAAGGGTTTAAACGGTGTCATTCCCAGCCAGTATTGTGTATTCAGCATCTGAGCTGCCAGGCTGGGTGCTGGAAAGAGGATCAATCCCAGAAGAGGGAATTTATAAGGAGGGAAGTACAAGCAGCCGGAGCGTGCAACTACAGTGCTAAATGGTCCACGAGAAAACTAGACTTCACAGATATCCTATGTGGCCAATGCTGTAACCAAAATTTTACAAGGTTCCAACAGAGGTCTGTGTGCAGAGATTTTTAAATTAAAATGCATGTGCATTGCATTTCTTCGAGAGAGAAGACCTTAAATTGAGGCTTTCCTGTGTTTTGACCTCTCGAGAGGGACTTGTTAAGCATAATCGGTCTTAATTTTTGTCACATGGCACAACCTTTGATTTTAAAAAAAGGGTTTTGAAACTTGTCAGGTGAGAAGTGGAACAGAGGATTCGATTCTCCACTGCATCTGTTCCGCTCTTCTCCCCTTCACCCCCACCGCTGTCTTGCCGTCGGGATGCTGAGCTCTGGGCAAAGCTCCACCAACAGCAGCAGGGAAACAGAGCTGCCCCAAAGCCCAGCGCCAGCGCCCTGCAGCAGGAGAGGAGAGCTGGCTTCATTGCAGCTCTGCTGCCTTCCCACCATGCGGTGCAGAGCTCCCTTGGCAGAGCTGTTTGCTTCTCTTGCGAGGGAACAAGGCACTAGTATTTCAGAATAATGCTTCAGCAAGAAGGGGAAGTAAAATTTTGTCAGTGTGGGCTTTTCAGAAGGAGGTGGGAAGTTCATGGGTTTGTTTTTCTTGGTTATTTGTTTTCCTGTGCAAGCTGTTCAGAAGAAGCTGTCGCTCCCTTCCTCCTTGGAAGCTGCTTACTTCTTGATTTCTGAGTTGCGAAGCCCGTGGCCGTGCTCCTGCCCGCCTGGGCCAGCGTCACCCA
>NW_010123523.1:7166-8011 GCF_000699245.1 Pterocles gutturalis
GCCCCCCGGCTGCGAGTGCAGCCAGCCGGTCCCCCCGGTCCCCGGGCTCAGGCTGCCCTTCCTTCTGGCAAGATGTGTTTTTGGATGGGTGTCTGTCTGCGCTGTCCTGCTGCTGGGGTCCCCCCTGTGCCGCTCCGTCCCCTGTTCCTGCGCAGGCTGCGGGCTGGGGCGCTGAGCCTGAAGGTGGGCTGCGAGACGGTGATTTTTGTGCCTGGGACATGTGCTGAGGTTCAGCTTGTTCAGCTGCTCAAGAGGTTTAATTTGAAAAAAGAAAAAGTCAAGCTGTCAGACTAAGCACGCTAGTTAATTCCAGGCTGTGGATCACTTCCTGCTAAATCACTAGTTTGAGGTGCAGATGAGACCTCTTCAGATGAGAAATTAATTATTTCTTGTTTTTTTCCAGTACAAGTGGGGACAGTGCCTCATAGTGTGGAAACGTGAGGGCAGTCCCCAGCTCCAAACCTTCTGTTATACTGAATAAGAACAAAGGGATGAGGGAGAAGATGAGGCAGGAGCTACAAAAATAGAGACTCGCTCACGAGGAGGAGGGAATCGCCTGCAAGCTGGGATGGTGTCTTGATGAAAAGGTCTGGAGTGCCTGGCCGTGGGGTGTGCCTGGGGCGGTACCTCCACAGCTGTGAATGCCATCGGGCTGTCTCCCGCTGTTCCTGCTCCAGCGCAGCCTCTGCGCCACATCCTCCTCCTCCTCCTCCTCCTCTGGAGCTGGGCACAAAGCCCTGATGGACCGTGACAGCGGCTTTCGCCCACTCGCATGTGGATGGTGGCAGTGGATGGTGGGCGATGGCGGTGGGCGATGGCGGTGGGCGATGGCAGTGGATGGTGGG
>NW_010123523.1:8098-13810 GCF_000699245.1 Pterocles gutturalis
CTTTTCAGGGTGGAGGGCTCTCTCTCAGCCGTGTTCAGTGCAGTGTCTGCGTGCTGCGATGGCCGTACAGAGAACAGTGGCAGGGCCCCAAGCAACGCTATGGTGACCTAAAGAGATCAAGCTGAGGATCCTCACCGAGCAGACGAATGCAGACCTCTGTGGTCTCTCAGTCTGGTGTGACAACTCAATTTTGGGTAAACATGGTGAATTCTGTGATTTTCCAGGCTGCTTGAAGCTTCCAGGCTTTCCTCCAGAGGAAGGGATGTCTGTTTGCAGGGGGAGGGAGGGGGCACCGTGGTTTGGACATCGCATGTGCCGTGCCCAGGTCCGGAATCACACCCGAGTGACATGGCAGAGAGTGGGTCCTCGAAGCCTTTCCCTCTGTGTGGGGCTTGGCTGTCCCCAAGAAATACGTGGGGACAAGCTGGAGTCTCAGGGACGCCCATGTTTTTCAGCGTGTAAAAAGAGCAATCGCGTGAAAACCCAGGAGCTTAGGTAAGAATGGTGATTGTAACAACTCGTTACCTACCTAACGCAGAAGCTTCGGGGTTTCCCTCACCCTGGCCCAGTCACAGTGGTTGTGGCTGAAGACGTTTTCTGCTTGACATCAAAAATACCAGCCCCCCTTGGAGCGCTGGGTTCTAGGCAGTGAAGGTTTTGTCTGCTCCAGAATCACCTCTGTTGATATAAACGGAAAAATGCATCCCCGTTGATTTGGTTTTTAGATTGATTCCGTGTGTCTGTCTGCTGTTAGCTTGATGTCAAGAGAGAGAAGCAGCATGGAAATAGTGGTGCAGTTCTGATCAAGGGGCCTGTACGGTACAATTCTTTGCTTCGGGGGTGGAAATAAACCCCCCCGGCATCCAGGTTTGGGAAGCATCATCTTGTCTGTGTGTGGGGCTCCCATAGAAGCATTGCCCGTGGTGTGGGCTGGAGTCTGAGAGTTTTACACCCGTGAACTGGCTGCGTTCTCAAGCTCTCGTTCAGAAGGTTGAGATCTCAATATGGTGTCAACCTCTGGTCACTTTAACAGCTTTTAAACACTACTGAGATACTACTAATGGCTGAGAAAAAAAATAATCTTCCAGCAAAGCCACAGCTGGTAACGTTTGGTCTCGTGTGACTCTTCAGCTGTGGAGGAGCCCCCAAACCTGCCCTGGCTGGGACGTGGGGAGTTATGAGGGGCAAAGAGTGACCAGCCTGGACCTGGAGGAGTTTGGGGGGCAGAGAGACAGCGTGCACGGGGGTTGTCCAAACCACGCAGCCTGAGAGTTCCTGAAATAGAGCGATTTGTCTGGCCAGTGCCGCCTCTCCGCGTGCCGCATCCACCTTCTCAGCATCCGCCTCGCCCAGCTGGTGGATGGACCCTAACCCTAACCCAGCTGGGCGAGGTGGATGCTGAGAAGGTGGATGTGGCACGTGGAGAGGCGAATGTGAGACCCTGATCCTGCAATCCAGCACAGGAGCTGGGCAAAAGTTTTGCGCGTGAGAAGTGAACAGTCCAACAAATGCAGGTTTTTTTTTTGTTCTCTGCCTCGGGAAGTGAGGAGAACAGGATTATGGCTGTTCTGCTGCCTGTAGCACAATGTTCCCAGAGGACAGTCCCCTCCTGTTCCATTTCTCTGTGTTTCTGGGGAGCCTGTGCCACTCTAAGCTGCAGCAGGAGATGGGATTAGAACTTGCAGCTAGAGCAGCAGGCAGGTTTTTCCCTGCAGATAGTGCGGGGTACTAACAAATTGCTTTTCTTCCGTGACCCACCTCTTAACTTCCTTATAGGTGAAATGTCAGCAAATCCACTTGAACCCTTTGATCTTTCTTTTTAAGAGAAAAAAGCCCACTAAACAAACCTCAGGATTTGTTCTTGAACTGAATCTGGAGATAACGGTGAGTTAGCCTCGTTCCTCAGATAAACACGGCTAACCTTGCACTTCTCAAGGTGCTTTTGTAGGTCACTGGGAACTGTCAGTCTCTGAGTTTTGCAGCACAGGAGAATTGTGTGCTGCCCACTCCCGCTGTCTGCCAGTCAGAAAGCTCCTCGGGAGGCTGCGGGGTCTTCACTTCACAATTTTCTGGGTTTATTTGGCTTGTGCTGTCTTTATGATCGCGCATGTAACAGTTGTAAGACACTGCTGTGGTATCTTCGTTTATTTTTGGGCTTGAGTGAGCATCAGCTTTATCATTGTCCCAGTTTAGCTCGGATTTGAGTGTCTGGCTGTGATTGCTCCAGCACAAGCATCCGCTTTTCCCGGAATAAATGTGCTTGCGGCAGCAGCTCTCAGCTAACAAGCCTGCTGGCATACTTGGCTACTTTGTCCGTGGCCAATTAGCCTGACCTGCCCCTTGTGGAGAATTTCAGTCCCTCTGATACCCTCCCTGGCTGCCCAGCACCTGCACCCTCCCCAGCCTCTAAACAGCTTTGCTGTGATTAGCCAGCACTCCTACCTTCGTGTCATTTCTGTGTATAGTGCTAAAAAGCCAAAAGCATGAACAGCATCCCCTGTTCGATGGCCCAACTCTAACCGAGTTGAGATAGACAGTTGCCCAAATCCCGGGTGGGGAGGCAGGTGCTGTTTGCTCTCAGAAGGAGCTGTTCCTTCTTGCCTGAGCTTTCCAGCAGCCCGCCTGAAAGGAAATGAGCAGTGGAGGGGTGTCTCTCCCTGGAGCCCGGCTGCCATTCTTGTTTAAATCCCTTAAGGAGGATTTTTACCCAGGTTAAATTCATGAAGGCTGCTGCAACCTCTGCTGTGGAAATAGATTTTTGGGGGAAAATTGAACCTTCCTCCTTGAATGCCAGCAGAGGAGCCAGAGCCCGCAGCTCTTCCCAGGCTCGTTTCTTCCTCTGGCTCCGTCCTTGCCCCTTGTCCTGGCAGCGTGTGGCAAAGCTGCTGAACTGCAGAGTGTTTCTGCGGCGGGGTCTGCAGCCCACATCCACGTTTTTGTGGATTGGATCCAAACAAAGGGGCTGAGACCAGCACTCTGGGAGGTTAGGGATTAGCTGCGTTTTTGATCGTGCCTCGTGCCGGGGGTTTCGTAGGCGCCTGTGCGAGTTGATCTGGGAGCTGCGCTGGATCTCGCAGAGCAGTGGGAGCGTCTGTGGCGGTGCTGGGGGCTGCCAAACTGGAGACTGAGGATGGCACTGCAGGGACTGGCACAACACTTTCTGTTGGGCTTTTTTTGCAACTTTCAACATTAATGTGTCAACAGTGCTAGAATAACTGCTAGCGCTTCACTGCGGCATCTTTCCTTCCACCTTGACTTATCCTGGTTCATAATCCTGAGCTTTCATCAAAGCAGAGGCCATCCGCAGTTTGCTTTTTCGGTGTGGATGGTAGTGTAATATACGTGTGTGTGTAATTTCTGTGTACATCTATGTAAGCAGAAACATCCCTTTCCCCTGCACAGAGGCAGTGTTGATCACAGCTGGTATTGACCTGGCTTGACAATCGCTGCCGAAAGGATGCTGGACGCGAAAACCCTAAAGAGAGGGGCAGCGCTGTTCTCAGGCTGAGCCGGAGAAGCCCCTGAAGCAGGGTGAGCAGTGAGAATTGAGGCACCAGGGGATGGCAAGACATGTATGTATGTGTTGGCTGCTTTATTTTAGAAGTTTCCGTCTCTGCTTTTATCCTCGTAGCGTGTTTCGGCTTAAGAGACGTGTTCGGGTTGCTGGAGGGCGCAGCGTTGCGAGGGGAAGGAATCCGCGGTGATTCTGATCATCGTGGCCGGTAACCAGGGGCTGACCATGGCTGCAGAGACCCCGGCCGAGGCACTGCCACCCTGGGAAGGACGAGCGCGCGGCGGTGGGCTGCACGCGTTCTGCTGCTCTGCAGCGTGTCTCTGGCTCCAGAGCCGCCTGCTGCTGCGTGAGACATCGGCTGAAGTTGGTGGTTGTGTATCCCTCTGCTGCCTTCAGGGTTCTCTTTATTCCAGACGCCGCTGGTGCCCGTGCTGTCCCCAGCTCGTGTCTCTCCTTTGCCAGGAGCTCTGGCCTTTGCCTCAGCGTGGTTTGCACAACTTGAGCCCTTTCCCCGGCTATCCTTCTTCTTCATTCCTCACGTGTGCCGGCTGTCTGCTCCCCAGCAGAAAAACACCTATCTGTTAGAAACCCACCACAGCAAAGCAGCGGGAATTGCAGACCTGCTTCTGGGCTGTGTCTTTGTCAGAAGAGCTCAGCCGTGTCTTTGTTCGCTCGCTAGCGAGCCAGAGATGATGCAGGTTTGTTTGGAGCTGTGCTCGTCTTGTTTGCTCAGTAACTAGGACAGTCGCCTATTGTTTCACTCGTGGGTTTTTTTCAGGCATTTGTAGTGCCTCAAGGCACAATATTTTCATGCCAACAAGAGTAAGTTAATATATATCTCTTAGCTAACAGCTTAGGGACTAAACATTTCTGATGGGGGCTGCAAAAAGGGGAAGGAGCAGCATTTCCCCGAGCAATGGGAAAACCAGAACTCAGCCTGTTTGAGCTGCGTGGGTCAGGAGGGGGAACACGCATCTGGTACATCCCCCTGCTGCAGTCAAAGGCTGGGGGATTTTTGTAAATTGCTGCCGTGACCATTTAAATCCGGGAGGAATACAGCGTGCAGACACGCTGGCGGTGCCTGGGGACGAACGGCGTGTGACCTGCGAGGTGGCGTTTGTCTCTGAGCCAGCCTGTGCCTGGGTGTGCCAGCGGGATAAATATCCCGATTTCAGCAGCGCTCCGTGGCCGTGCAGCTGGGTGAGCACTGAGCCATCACCAGAGACAAAACTTTGTCTGTCTTTTGTTGTCGGAGGGTGAAAATCAGCGGCCGCGGGGCTGCAAAGGCGGCTGCCAGCGCGAGGGCACCGACTCCTGCACGCGCAGAAGAGCAAGTGCCTTTGAGCAGTAAAAACCGGGAAGGCAGGAGGAAAAAAAATGCGATGTTTTCTTGGATTAGCCCCCTGCGGAGGGGAAGGAAAGCCTGCCCTGCGTTAATGGGCCACTTTCACCCGCGGGAGCCTGGCACGCGCGGGGTGGCTGTCAGCCTGCTTGTCTAGAAGGTGCTTTTCTGAACGGTGCGATTATTCTGGACCAGTGAGCACGTTCTTCTGTGTGAGCGCCTTTAAACAATGCTGGCGGTGTGTGCAGAGGGACTCAAAGCAAAGAGGGAAGGGGGCAATGATTTCGACAGCCCCAGGAGAGGAGGTGGTGCTGCCGGCGCAGCCAGGGCACTGATGGCATTGTCCGAAATGCTCGGGTCTGTCATCAACCCAAAGGTGGGGGAAGCAGAGGCGTGCACCCCCTCCTGTGCACGTGTGCTGGCTTCGGGGAGGCTGCTGTGGGGCAGTGGAGATGGGAGCGGGGTGAGCCGCGGGGGTGGATACAGCCCTGCCGCGTGCTGGCCCTGCGCTGGTGCCCCCCAGGCATCCTGGACTGATGCTTTTTGAAAGCCTGGCTTTGGCCCCGGGAAAAGCATCCTTCCCCGCCTGGGAGTGGGGGGCACGCAGAGCACCCCGGGGCAGCGCCGAGGTCTGGCTCTGCCCCTCCTCCAGACAGGGGCAGGAGAAAACTGGCAGCAGGCTCTGGGGAAACCCTTTGTTTGCTCGTGTTATTAGCAAGGAGAGAGGAAGTAATGATTTATTGATGCTTCTGTGATTCTCCTGTGCTATAATGGAAGAAATTCTGTTTCCTGGCTGATGCTCATGGCTCTAATTGAGCTGTAACGTGCTCCTGCAGGGCAGCTCGCCGGCGGGGGG
>NW_010123523.1:13873-20685 GCF_000699245.1 Pterocles gutturalis
CTCCGCTCTCCCCCAGCCTCTCGCTGTCGCCAGGCTGGTCGTGACAGGCTGTTTGTAGAGCCCCGGGTTTCTCTGCTGAAGTGTTTTGTTTGGTAAAAGCAGAAATACCTGACAGGGGGGTGGCAGCCACTCCTTTTGGGGGGAGATGCCGTGTGAACGGGGGTCAGTAGCTCAGGGAAGCACCCCTCCGTTCTCGCCGTGCGCTGGGCGAGGGGCTGTCCCCCCGATGCCTCTCGCTGCAGGCGGGCGCGGTATCTGTGTTGCTGTCAGCGGGTCATCCCTCGGGTCCTGCCCAGGAGGAGGTTGTAGGTGAGACGTTGGCAGACCCGACTTTATCCCGTGTAACCGGTGTTCCCTTTAGCTGTGATGTGCTTTTCTGTCCTCTTCAAACCAAGCAAGGCCACTGTGGTTAACCCGAGGAGCGTGCAGATTCCTTCCCATCACGTCATTTACCCAGGACACCGGTTGCTGAGTTTGTGACTCTAGTGCAGGGGATCCCCGGTGCTGGGGGTCCGGCCCCCATGCTGCAGCCCCTGCCCCTGGGCAGCTCGGCTGAGCGAGGGAGGAGGAGGAGATGATTTATGAGCAGTACCAACAGTGTCACAAAGTGCAAGTGGCAAGTTAATGCTGCTTTTCATCCAAGCTCTTTCGACGGGGCCCTGTTAATAGAGGGTTGGGAACGGAAACAAAGGCGGGGTGCAGCAGCTGAAGGGCAGTAGTCACAGCGGTGCTGCATTAGCGTGGAAACGCTGTTTGATCGGAGAAGAGCCCTGGCCACCCCCAATGGCACCGCGCAGCGAGCGGCAGCTCCAGCCCGGGGATCCCTGCGGGCTGCGGGCGATGCTGGCGGCACCTCCGGCAGACACCCAGCAGGACTCGGTGCCCTGTCCTGCGATCTTCCCTGGGGAGATCAGAGCGAGAAAGGCTGAAACCTGTCCGGGGAACGCCTGGCGGGCTGGGCAGGGCGAAGGAGGGCATCCCACGGAGGGGACGGCTTTGGGAGGACAGCGGTAGGGTGGAGGGACCACGAGCAGGGAGGGAGCGGGGCAGGCGTCTGGGGGCTCTGGCAGGAGCTGTATTGGACTCTGGGGTGGGGGCTCACTCGGGACCACCCGAGGGCGGGCTGTGCAGGGGACAGGGGTCTCCGGCACGCGGGGCCACATGGGTGTTCCCCTGGGATGTTGGCACTGGAGACTCTTGCACGGCTCCCCTTTCTCAGAGAAAGCGTGCGGCTTGCTTTAGATTTATCTTCTCAGAAAATGAGATGGATTTTCTGAAATAACTTGCCTTTCCTTCCAGTGCTCCTTTAAATTGTTCAAATGAGCTTTGCTCCATGTCCTCACTTAGATCCGTCATCAGAGGTGGCGAAATGCTCCCTGCCATGGGGCTGCTCGCAGGCTTCACCCAAAGCTGGGTCCTGAGTGTTGGGTTTGTGCTTGATCTGGTACTTCTGCAAATCTGGTAGAAGGTCCTTGACATGCCTGGCTTTATTCTTAATGTTTTCCTCTGTTGCTTTCTTCCCTATCTCTATTTCTTGGGAAAACAAACCAAGAAAAATACCTTCTGAATTTTTTATTTTTCGAAGCTGAGCATTGCAGAGGGGGGCCTGTCGTCCCCACCTTGTTTGGAGTCTGTGGTTATTTTTTTCCTGCAGTCTGTGGTAGCTGTTAATTCATATTTGGTTTTGTAATTAATCAGGACATAAATAATACATAGCATGTTATCAGAAAGCTGCATGCCACTGCGATGGAGGCAGGCACGGCCGGCCCCTGCGCGGAGGGCTCGCCTTCTGCCGCTCCGCAGCCTCCCAAGGCCAATTAAGGTGCATCCTTGATGAGACTCCAGCCGCTCCTTGCCTGGATAAATGCTCTGATACAGGGAGGGGGCAGAGCAAGTGAAGATGGAGGGGCTTTCAGCCATCAAACAGCTGCTGTGAGCGCTGGAGCCCAAGCCCCCCCCACCCCGAGCGAGGGGCTGCAGCTGCTGGTGGGACCCCGCCTGCGGCTCTGCTGGGTCCCGGGCGAGGGCTCGGCAGCGTGTCCTTTGCCTTCAGCCTGGTTCTTGCGAAGGTCTTTTCTTCTGAAAGCACGTCCAGTGTTGACAAAGCCTTGAAGAACGTCCCGAGTGTGGAAATTGGCTTTGCCCCCGTGCCCCTTCGCCGCAGCTCTCCCAGCCTCCGGCGTGAGCCGGGCAGTGGCGGCTCCGGGATTTCTTGTTCCAGGGCTGATGTTCCTTTCGGCTGAACTGGCTGGCGGGAGGGATGAATGTTGCTGTGCCAGTTTGGGTGGAGATTTGGAAAAGGGACTCAAGTTGTGAGCAAAAGAGCAAACCTAGAGCCGGCAGCCTGTGAAGGCCACCAGGTCTTCCTGAGGTCTGTGACGTTCACAGCGGTGGGTTTGCTCCATAGCAGGGCAGCAAAAACGTGAAGATTTGAGCTTGGGATGAGCTGGGCTTTGCGGTGGGATCTCGAAAGCCCCCTGCAGAAGGCTGAATTAATTCAAGTCTGCTGTGTGGTCCCACAGCTCTGCTCCTGCCCTTCCTGCAGGGATCACTGGACTTTGGTGCTTGTAGCGGTGACTTTTCCAGCCATGACCCCCGAACGGGCAGGCTTGGTTTGAAGCACAGCTTCACATAGGTTTCCTTTGGAGGGAAAGGGCAAAGCAAGGCAGTGCTGAGGTGGGGTTGTGGCTCTGGGAGCTGTTTGTTGGCCGTTCGGCTGGTGCAGTGCCTGCGGGGGGGGGCTCCCATCCTGCCGTGAGCCCTGGTGCAGAAGAACCGGGGCTGGAGTGGTGCAGTAACGTGGGGGCTGTTGTGTTTCCCAGGTGCTGGAGCAAGATGTGGTTCTGCAGTCTATCGACCGTGCCATCGAGGCTGTGCACAACGCGGCCATGAAGAACGGGGGGAAGTACAACCTGGAGCAGAGAGATGTCCTCCAGTAAGTACGGCGGGTGTCTGGGAGAGCTGGCGGATGGAGGGCACTCAGCGTGTGATCCTCGGGTGGTTTCTGTTCTTGGGGGTCAAGCTGGACGTCGTTGTTGTGAGTCCCTGTGCTGCAGGGTGCTGATGCTGCCCAGCATCTGAGCTGGTAGCCGGTGCTGCTCCTCCTGTCAACTGCGCCCAGCAAAGCAGCACTTTGGTCCCCCCCATCTGTCCCTGTGCGTGGAAAGACGAGGAAACCCCCAGCTGCACTGTGGGCTTAGGGGAGAAATCCCAAACCCTTCCGGATGCGTTCTCTGCTCCCTGCCAGCCGGGAATTGGAGAGGTTGTTGGCATGTGGCACAGGGTCCTTAATATGTTCTCAAATAATTGCTTGTGGGGAGAATTTTGGTTTTTCTCTGACACCTCCTGCTCTGCGCTGAGGCATGCTGGGTTAGTCTCAGCCGAACAGTGGTTCTGAAGTGCAGGCAATTTCTGGAGCTTGCAGTGCAATCCGTGACTCTCCCCTGAGGAAGAGGCATTTTTCTCCAGTGAACTGATGAATAAATCATGGGCTCTTGCAAAGCCTCTTCCTTCCTTCCCCAGAAGTGCTTCCTTAGTTGTTAATGAAACTGGAGTTGGTGTTTGGAGCAGTGTAACCCATTCTGGTATATACAGCCCAAATGCAATAAATCATTTAAACCTGTCATTGAAATGTTGCAGCACAGTCGCTCCCCTCCTCTAGCTTTGCCATTCCTGATGTCGTCGTTCCGTTTCAGAAAACTGATCCATCACCGGAAGGAGACCGTGTCACGCAAAAGCCACTCTCCCACCCCGCAGGGGATGGTTATGACGCAGTCCTCCAGCGATCACCACCTGGACGTGTCGCGGCAGCCCAACGGCGTGTGCCGGACGGGCTACGAGCGCCATCACAGCCTTCCAAACACGGAGTTCGAGGAGGAGGATGAAGGTCTTTATCAGGTAACAGCAGCTGGACACTTTCTGGGTTTCTCCTTTGGCGGTTTGACGTTGCTCGTCCTGTTTAATGAAATGCGGTTGCAGCTGAGGCCACAAACCAAGCGCTTGTGCAGCTCTCTGGGGTCACTGCAGCACCAGTCCATGCTGCCTCTGCCTGCAGGTCTGGAACGGTCCCTCTGCCATTGACCCTTGTGCTTTTTGGGATCCCTGGAAGTCCGTGGTTGTATGGAGACATGCAAGATCCGCTCTAGATTGTGGGACTGTCTCCTGGCAACTTTCTAAAAGAGTCGCAAGGTCCCTGGGGAACACTTTGCACCACAGTTCGGATGCAAGCAGCAGAACTCCCTCAGGGTGCTCATCCCTCTGGTCAAACCTGCACACGATCTTTGGTCCCTGAGCATTTTATCTGCTGGGGCTGCCTATCTTTACTACTCAAAACATAAAAAATCCCAAAGATTGTGCTTTGTCTGAATGTTCCTTCTCATGATGAAGGCTTTGGGCAACCTGGGCTAGTGGGAGGTGTCCTTGCCCATGGCAGGGGGTGGGACTGGATGATCTCTAAGGTCCCTTCCCACCCAAACCAGTCTGTGATTCTGTGATTACCCAGCCCTAGCTGTCTCCAGACAATGTCACGCTTGCTGTTCTGAGCCCTGAGCCTGCCTGTCTGCTAAATCCTGCTGTCACCATGCCCGTGCCAAGCAGCCCCGACCCGTGCTGTGCTCCAGCGCTCTGCAGAGGGCTCTGCCTTCAGCACAGCTGAGCCTTCCTGATTTGGGACCAGCCACGCCGTGCAGAGACCCCTCCTGGTCTGTCTGGCCTCGCTCAGCTGTGCAGTCCCTTTTTGGACGGACACGGATCATTTTTGAAGCTGTATGCAAGTATCATGTACCCGGAGAACAATGCGGGACGGATTGCCAAGAGCAGAAGAGCCGGGCTGGGAGTCTGCAGCAGGATCTGGTGCTAATCCCCCAGCTAAAGGTGCTTGGAAAGAAGCGACTTGTGCCATAGTGAGGGGCTGGATGTGTTAGGTGCTGGGTGGGAGGAAGGGGCTGAGGTCCCTTTCTAAAACTCTTTGTAAGCCATACAAGCGGCTGTATCTTCACACGCCTGGTGGGCTCAGACAGGGGCTGTGGGCGCCGTAGCGTCAGCTTTGGCATCGAGTCGTGAACGTTTGAAAGGGTCTGATCTCCAGGAATATCTTTGCTCCTGTTTCAGAGGCTTCTGCCCTTCTTGGGTCCAGGGAAAAAAAATGTGTATTTTTCATTCTCCTTGTTCAGAGCTATTTAGAATAGAGATGTTTCAGGGGCCTGTCTCTGTTTCTCACGGTGGCTCCTGGCATTGCTCTGTGCCCTGGGCAGCATCCCGGGGCTGCTCAGCACTGACACATCACACAAAAACTTCTCTCCCAGGGCTAAACAAACCTGTGAAGCTGGCACCGTGTGATGGGCTGGATGTCCCTGCGGTGGGTGGATTCACCCTGGGCTGCCCGAGACACCCATGCCACGCTGCCCTGGGCAGCTCTGCTGAAGGCGGTGATTGCAGCCTCCCATCAAAACAGAGCTGTGCTTCAGGCAGCGGGCTCGGGACTGGGGGAGTCCTGAGAGACCCCTGAGAGGGTCCTGGGGTGTGAGGATCAGAGCACCGATGCTGGGTGCTCCCGCCTGGCTTGGCCGCTGTGCTGCTCCCAGGTGAACCCGCACCGGCGGAGTTCTGGGGGAAAGCGATGCCGGTGATCGTGGTGTCTGGATCTGAGAGGAGCAGATGAGTGTAGGAGTTTGGGTCTGTGGCTCATACTCTGCTGGCTTGGCATTCCTTGGGGAGGAGGCTTATCAGAGGGAATTGCTGGTGGAGGAGACTTATCAGAGGGATCTCAGATGTTGAGCGTTAACACAACTGCATGGCAAAAGCTTTTCCCCGTGGGTCTTGCTCTAGGTAGTGTAGGATTGCACAGAGGGTCGAGCCCTATTTTCTCCCTCTCTGCATGAGCAGGAATAGCTCTGAGAGCATGGAAAAGGCATTTACATGTTTCCAGCCCTTGGCTTTGTCTTTCTGCAGGGGTGTTTGTAGCTGCTGTAATGGATCTCTCCAGAAGAGTGTCTGATCCGCGCTCTGTTTGCAGCCTCCGTGGAGCTATTGGGAGTAACGTGGAGTCACGGCGAGCGTGTGGGATCGCGTTTGGAATAAAGGAGTAAATGCTTGACAGGTCTACATGACATGTATGCTGTGTGCTGCTGAACACAGCAATTAAACAAGGGCTGCTTTGCCTGTCACGGGGAGGGGATGAAGCAGGCTCGAGCCCTGCTTTGTTCTTGCAGGAAGCTGCCTATTAATATCTTTCCTCCTGAGAAAACTTCCCCCAGTGATGACAGAGATGTAAGGACAAAGCTACACACGCACGCTAGAAAGAAAGTTTCATAACAGAGAATGTCTTTATTGTCAACCTGCTTTGATTGCTCTGAAATCTTTCCTTATAGATCCCACCACAACCCCGGCGTGCTGCTCCTATCACCCCCCCACCTCCAGAGAAACGCAAGAACGCACAGATTGCTGCTCCCGTTAAAAGTAAGGACAAACCGCTGTCTGCGTCTCGGGCACAGAATGGATGTGGGGCAACAGAAGTCATGGTGCCCAGAGGCTTCTGCTTTGTGCTTGGAAGGGCATCCTTATATATATGCTAAATTCCTAGAGGGTTTGCATCCTTATATTTATATGTATATGTGTGTATTTCCTAAAGTCCTATCAGTTTTAATGCTAATGATCATGAGCTAGTGGCCGGTGCTCCTGCATGTCCTCTCTGAGCCAGGAGGGTCTGGGCAGCCCGGTGCCTGCAGGTGGTTGCCGGGCACAGCATCCTCCCGGTCCTCCAGTGCCTGTGGCCCTGGGCACAGCATCCTCCCGGTCCTCCGCTGCCTTTGGGC
>NW_010123523.1:20742-22153 GCF_000699245.1 Pterocles gutturalis
TGGGGCCCCGGGCACACCATCCCCCCGGTCCTCCGCTGCCTGTGGCCCTGGGCACAGCATCCCCCCGGTCCTCCGCTGCCTGTGGCCCTGGGCACAGCATCCTCCCGGTCCTCCACTGCCTGTGGCCCTGGGCACAGCATCCTCCCGGTCCTCTGCTGTCTGTGGCCCTGGGAAACGCGGAGGGAGTGAACTCTGCTGCTTTTTGTGGCAGATGTGGCCAGTCCACATCCTTGAGGGTGTTTGACTCCCGCAGACCCTGTGGCTGTCTCCCAGCAGGGCAGTGGGGGTGTTCCCTGGCAGTGGGGCAGTTGCCATGGGGAGCTCACTCGTGGTGCTTTTCAGACAGACCCACATCTGCTTTTGGCTCCCAGTCTGTCCAGTGCTTTCTTTGTACAGAGCTCAGATGAGATTTCCATAAAGTTGGTGGCTGGTGTCTGTAGGAAGCAGAAATAATCGCAGGGGCAAGGTGGTGTCCGTGCTGCCCGCAGGCAGGGAGGACTCCGAGCAGAGTGGGACCCCGGGGCAGTGGCAGGAGCTTCTTTAGAAACAGGTGGATAAGGTTTACCAAAAATACACATTAGACGGGGTTAAAGGAGACGAAAATCTTAGCATCTGTTTGCTTGTAGGAACGGGGGCAGCTCTCACTGCTAGAGCTAGTCCAAAGCAGGAGCGGGGGCAGGAGCAGATAGCGTGGAGGCTTGTGAAAGCCGGGGGTGCTTGCAGGGCTGCAGGGCTCGTGATCAAATGCTGGAGAGTGCTGAGAGGGAGAGACAGGAGGTGTTGTCAGCCAAATGTTTCCTTCGCCGTCGCTGCTAACCGTGGCGTGCAGTCGTTGAGGCTCGTGCAAGAGGGAGGCACGGGTTGGCATGTGAAGCCTTCGGTGTCTTGCAGTTCTCAGGCACCATCGTTCAAAAGTGGGGGCTGAGATCCTGAACAGAGAAAAGGGCCCTCGCTAAGCCAAGGGGAAAAGACTTTTCTGTCCCTTAGTGCTGTCCCTCCCTCCCTCCCTTCCCCTGCGTAAAACACTGAGCCCTTTGAAGAGTGTTCATCTCAATGGAGCAGTTTTCCCCTTTCTAAAGAGGTGATTGTGCGGGAATGCTCCAGAGAGAACTGGTCCAATTTTGCTTTGAGATAAGTGAGGCAGGAAGAGGAGTTAAACGGCTCTGGTCGCATGCACAATGAGCCATTTAATGGACTGCACTGTAGCAATTTGGTTTATTTTTCCTTTTCCTTTGATGCTGTTGCTAAGGCATTTTTAATTGTTCCCTTTCAGACTCTGTTGAAATTATCCCTGGCTCAGCTTCCAGCACCTCCTCCATAAGCACCACATCCCTGGATACCTTGTACACCGCTTCTTCTGCCTCAGAGACCGCTCTCCCGACGGCCACCTCCAGCCCTGCCAACACCCCGC
>NW_010123523.1:22187-22933 GCF_000699245.1 Pterocles gutturalis
CACACGCAAGCTGGACACCGGCTCGGGGCCCCCCTCCCGCTATGGGACTTCCCCGAAGGATGGGGCCAGCAAATCTCCCCAGAGCAAGAGGGCTGCCCCGGCACCGCCGGCCGAAGGGGCGACCCGCAGGTCCCACACTGGAAGACTTCTCAGGTGAAGAAGGCTGCCCCGGCCACTGCTGCGAGCCTGGATGCCTTCAGCTCCCTCTGCCTGGAGGATAAGAAGGTGGCCGCGGTGGAGCCGGGGCCAGCAGAACCCGGCGGTCTGGCGGCGGCCGTGCCCAAGACGATAGGTGCCGAGCTGATCGAGCTGGTGCGCAGGAACACCCACCTCAGCTACGAGCTGTCCCGCGTGGCCATCGGCGTGGTCATCGGCCACATCCAGACCTCTGTCCCAGCAACCAGCAGCATCATGGAGCAGATTCTCATCTCCGTGGTGGAGAGTAAGGTAACGCTGGGCCAGGGGCTGCTGCAAACCACCTCAAACCACCTCCTGGCGTCGGGCAGACGGTGGTGCCAGCTCCATGAGCTCTCCTAACGTTTGGGTGAGAAGCGCGGTGAGATCCTAAGTAGTGAGGTGGGTGCTGGCCTCTTCTGTAAAGTAACAAGTGATGGGACAAGAGGAAACGGCCTCAAGTTGCGTCAGGGGAGGTTTTGGCTGGAGATTAGAAAAAATTTCTTCACCTCAAGAGTGCTCAGGCGTTGGAACAGGCTGCCCAGGGCAGTGGTGGAGTCACCATCCCTGGA
>NW_010123523.1:23032-25556 GCF_000699245.1 Pterocles gutturalis
TAGTGGGTTGGGTGGGGTTGGGCTGACGGTTGGACTTGATAATCCTTGAGGTCTTTTCCACATCTGGCCGGGGGAATGGGGGGTTTAAATCAGGTCTGAGTACTGGTAGCAGGAAGGTGGCAAACAGGTGAGTTTATTCCCCAAGTGAGGTGCAGGTGTACAGCATCACCTTGGGTTTGGAGCTGGGAGTCAGAGGGAAAACCAGCTGAGAGGGCCGGTGGTACCGGGAAGCACTGGCAGGCTGTGGCGGAGGGGTGGGTGTCTCAGATGAGGCTGTGATTTGGGGAGGGGGGGATGAGATGGGCAGCAGTGTGTTGAACCCCAGGAGCACTCAGGTGGGAGGTGAGAGCCCTCCAGGGCCAGCACGGGTGGCACAGCAGCGGTGGGGATGGACGCAGCGGGACGGAGGCGTGCTGAGAAAGCTCTGACGTGGGGTTTTGGCCGCTGATGGTGGAGGCTCACGGAGAGCCGCTGTAGCAGCCTGGAATCAGAGAAAGAAATGAACGGTGACTTTTGAAAGAGGTATCTTCCGTTATGAATGCGACAAACAGCAGCTGAGGAAAACAGAACCTTCACAGTAATGAGTGCTTCTTTATAGAAACCTTTTATAAAAGAATGCATTGCATGAACTTGTTTCCTTCTGTGGTGCTGCACGTCCTCTGTGCAGGTTCAGCGTGCCTGTGCACACTGTAAAGCTGCACGAGTTCTTGTTTCTCTTGACGATGGAGCACCACAGCTTCTACATGTCTGGCTTGGTCTTTCATCAAAGCAATGAAAACTAGCTTTCCATAGGTGCAAACCTCTCTTTTATTCCATAACACACATCTCAGGCCTTCTTTTTTTTAAAAAAAAAGCATCTTCAGTGCTTCAGCCCCTGGAGGAAGAGCATTATCTCGAGCTTGTTCTAAATCAACCTTCTGCCACAGCAGTTGTGTGTTCCTCCTTCCTCTGCTGCAGATGCGCAAGGAGGGAAATGGAAGGATGCTTCTTGCAGCAGTCATTGACATGGTGATGTGCACCTGGGCGTCCTCCGCTTCAGTTAGAGGGATGATAAATTCCAGCTCCCACATGCTGAGTACAGCCCCAAGGAGGATGCTTCCTATAAACACCCGAGACTGGAGTTCCATTGCTAGTGGCAAGATTATAATGAACTGTTCCGAGGCATTTGAATATGGAAAACTGATGGCATTCAAATTTTAGATCAAATCGTCATTTGGTTAACTGTCTGCGCTGAATAGAGGGTCCTGCAGGCAATCATCACGAATCAGTTTGTGGCCATAACCCAGCAGATAATTGCTTCTCCCTCAGTAACAACACCGTGTCGATGTGTGGTCTGGATTCAGCAGAAAAATTCGCTGTTTCGGGCAAATGTGCTGGCTCTGACTTGCACACTGAGAAGTGCAGTTTTCTGTTCTTTGGACCTTGGATGAGAGTTGAATGTTATTTCTATCTTTAATACCTGATCTCAGGATACAAGAAGCTTAATTCCACAGAAATCCTTTAGTGCCAGGTTTCTGCAGAGGGGATTTGAAGACCTCAGTGTCGTGGCCAGTGCTGCAGACCAGCCTGAAGATGATGAGCAGAAATTCTGGCGCTGGTGCAGGGGCAGGTACAGCTCTCCCCATAACTGATGCGGTATCTGTCATCTAGGACATACTGTACCGGGCGATTTTAGGTCCCACTGGACACTGGGGACACAGAGGAAGGTCCTGTCCCATCTCGTGGTACCTCGTCGTCACCTCTCCTGAGCAGTCCTGCTCTGGGAAGCATCGCTGGGGCTGGCACGGGGCTCTGGTGTCAGTGCTGTGCTCATGGAGTGTTTCTCCAGCACGCCGGCCGGTGGGGTGCTGGGGGGTGAGGAAGAAATGGGAGGAAGAGCTCGGCGGGATGGCGGCTGGGCTCGCACGGCAGGCGTGAGCCCCTCTGAGCAGCGTGGGTGCCGTGAGGTTCCCAAAATGTTTTTGGGCTGCTCAGGAGGAGCAAAATCTCTGCAGCCGTTTGTTCTGCTGGGCTGGGGGGGTGGGGGCGATTTGAAGCAGCAGGATAATGCAAAGTGGCGTCGTTAGAAATCCCGAACCCTCCTCCTTCTGGTGGGCTCTCCGGCAGGTTCCTGGGAACGGCCGTATGATGAGGCTGCAGGCTGGAGGAGCTGCCAAGATGTTTAATAGGCAGAGACCTGACCCCAGGGTGGGGGGGCTGGGAATGGTGCTGAGAGCGCACGGTGATGGCGCGCGGTACAGTCGCACGGGTCTGATTGAAGAGCTCGTTAATGGACTGAGCTCATCCGAGTCCATTAGGAGCTTGATGCTCGGTGGAGTCACTGATGAAGGATTGGAGGAAGCAGATGAGTGCTAACAGGCTGAACAGAGCGGTCATTAAAACGAGTACTCATTAAAATGCTCATCCAAAAAGCCATCCCAGGAGTGGGCTGGGACAGGACCAGCCCTGCACTGCTCTGGGAGGAGGATGTAAGGAAGGTACAGAAACGGAGAGCCCTCTGCCAGGCAGCTGGGATGCACGAGGA
>NW_010123523.1:25567-32658 GCF_000699245.1 Pterocles gutturalis
CAGAGGTCATGCTGAAGAGAGGAGGACATGGCAAGACCAAGCGAGTCTCTTAACAAACCTGTTTGCTTCCCCCTTCAGCGGGACATTCTCCTGCATTTGTGCTCAGCTCCCGTAAGCTGCCACCCTCTCTCTCTCCTGGTTCCCTGCTTTTCTGCTGGAGTGTGCAGAGGCTGTGTTAAACCAGCTCCTTCCCTCCTTCCCTGCCTGACAAAGATGATGGCATGAGCAGGGGCAGCAAGAATGCTTTTTTTTTAAATTATATAATTGAAGCACAGAATTGAGACATTCTCCTGCATTTGTGCTCAGCTCCCGTAAGCTGCCACCCTCTCTCTCTCCTGGTTCCCTGCTTTTCTGCTGGAGTGTGCAGAGGCTGTGTTAAACCAGCTCCTTCCCTCCTTCCCTGCCTGACAAAGATGATGGCATGAGCAGGGGCAGCAAGAATGCTTTTTTTTTAAATTATATAATTGAAGCACAGAATTGAAGTCCTAATTAGTTCACACCCCAAATACCCCGAAGGAAATTACTAACCACCAACCCTGTCTCTAAGAAGGCGGAGGAGACGTGGCTGTTGAGGTGCAGTGGTTTTCCCAGGAAGGGCAGGAGGATGTGCAGGGAGGGTGCTGCTCCTGCCCCGGCTCCTGGCGTGCGGGCGGCGTGGGTGTGCAGCTGTGCGCGTCGCCACAAAACCTGGGCTCCTGCCTCCCTACAAAACTCTGCTGCTCTGCTTGCAACACGGAGGTCTGTCTGCTTACAGGCTGGCTGTCCCCACCACGCAGCCAGCCCGGTGGGAGTCCAGGGCAGATCTGTCTTCTCCGGGCTTCCAGGAGGAGCAGCCGCGGTGCAGCAGCAGTGTCCTGGCTGGCAGCGGTACAGCCCTTTCCACGCTGGAGGAATGGGGCTTGTCACTGCGCTCGGCAAGGCAGCTTCCTCCAAAAGTTGTTCAAGGCTTGGTCTCTGTGGGTTTTCCCTGGTGTTTGAATTTCTCAGCTCTCTTCTCTTCCACCCTGCTCATCTCCTGCTGCTTTTTCTCACCGCTGCCAAACGTAATTTAAGTGCTTCTGCAAATGAGCCCTTGCCTCTCCCAATGGTGCCTGGGCTCTGCAGTCAGCCGGGTTCCACGTGCTGGTCCCCGCTCTCGTTCAGGAACCAGGGAGTTCCAAGGATACGCTTGGGTCCTGGGGGGTTATCCTGAATCACAGACAGCTACGAGATTCAGAGCTGCTGTGAGCAGTGCTCGAGCTCTGCTGGCTGGAAGAAGAGACCGGAGCAGCCCAGGATGCCATGGTGCCTGTCCTGGCTTGCCGGAGGTGGCAGACCTGGTGTTGAGCAGTTGACATGCAGCGTATCATGCAAGCGTTTGCTCCCGAGTCAAGGACTAAAGGCAGATTGGTCCTTTTTTATCTCTTTTGTGATGGGGAGGAGGGGAGTGATCTTGGAGGGACTCAGGTATGAATTCCTGCGGCTTTGGGAACGTTGGCTGGCCTCAATCAGCCTTAGTTACTAAATGCAATAGGAAAAAAGGGGTGTAGCTTTGTGGAGTGAGGTTTCTTGGGTTCTTTAACACTCTCAGAAGAATCTAATGCTCCAGCAGGATGGGGGCAGCTTGGCTTTAAAGACTTTCTGGCCATGCACCAGTTCTGGCACGATTTTGGTTCGTTCACTGCAGTAGCTGTGCCAAGGAGAGGGGGCAGGCAGGGCCCCAAAAGTATGAGAGCTGAAATAACGCATGTGTCTTCAGCTTGCTGGTTTTTTGCTGCCAGCTCTTGACTGAATGAGGCCAAGTGCCAGTCAGGAGACAAAGATGAGGGGAAACAGGCACCCAAGCAACAGCTGCCTGTCCGGACCCCACTCACCAGCGATTTTGCTGTCCTGCAGAATCTGAGCGCGGGACTGCCCTCAGGACAGATCTGCCACGATGAGCAGCGGCTGGAGGTGATCTTCGCGGACCTGGCCAGGCACAAGGATGATGCTCAGCAGCGCAGCTGGGCGCTCTACGAGGACGAGAACGTCATCTGCTGCTACCTGGAGGAGCTGCTCCGCATTCTGGTGAGTGAATTTCTTTCTGGACAGGCAGGGCAGACAGCCCTGGTGAAGTTCCTTTTTTTGTTTTTTGACCTCCTTTGCCCATGTTGCCATCAGATCTGCTGTTTCAGCGGACGCAGGTTTCCTCTGCATCCATTGCCGTCGCCGTGAAGCCCTGCCTTCCCGTGCAGGGTCTGCAGCGCTCTCGGGTTGCCTTCCACTCCACTTTACAGAGCTGTTCTGAAAAGAGCCACAGAGCCATCCTTTGTGGCAGCTGCGGTATCACAGGAGATATAAACCCTCAGGTCCAAAAAACCCCAACCTCCCACAGCAAATGTAGAAGTCTGCTGTGAGGGTTGTTGCACTCCCCGGCCCGTTTGAACCTCTTCCATTTAAAACATCCTCTGTGGCTGGGAAGCGCCTGCAGGGTGAGGACAATTAAATGCAAAGAAAATTCTTTGGTTGCCTTGAAAGTGAGCTTTAAAGCTATTTTTGTGACGAAGTACAAAGTGTCTCACCAGAGCCGAGTGTGCAGGAGGGGTACATCCCCCGGCGAGCAGCAGTGGGCAGTGCTGTCCCCGTGCTGCCGCTGGCACGTACCAGCCCGTCTGCATACGGGGAGCAGGATGGTGCGGGAGCTGCCGCCCGGTGTTCGGGTGCTGCTGTGGGCTTTGCTCTGGCACCTCTTCTGTGTTCCTCTCCACTCTGACATAAGCAGAACAGAGATTTTTTTGTGTAATAAATGCCAGTGTCTTTGTCACTCCACACCCTGCCTGTGGCACCTCGCTGTGAGCCAGCAGGGGACGGCAGCGAGGACTTTGTGCGGCCGTTTCCTCATCATTTAGGGGGTGGGAGCCGTGCTGGAGCTGCCCAGTGTGACTGCTCGATGTGCTTATCCAGGTGCTGCTCAGCTCATGGGTTTTTAGGTATTTTCAGCCCAAGACATGCTGCATGGCAGAGACGTTTCTCAAGAATTCGCTTGGATGCAGAATCTGCAGCGTGGCGGCTCTTGAGCTGCCTTTGTGCTCTGCCTTCGGTTTCGTTGTGAGAGGGTTGGACGGGGCCTACGGAGATGGGAAAGCCGCTGGCCTCCCTCGAGGTCTCCGCGGCACCTTGCTGCTTTGATGCACTGCCGGGCTGACCTGTTAATTCCTGCTTCCAGACAGATGCTGACCCAGAAGTTTGCAAGAAAATGTGCAAGAAGAATGAGTTTGAATCCGTCCTCTCCCTGGTGGCGTATTATCAGATGGTAAGGTGGCAGGAGGCCCTGGTACTGGAATGAGTGAGCTTTAAATCCTCCAGCGAGGATCCGATTCTATGACAAGAGGAAATGGCCTCAAGTTGCGTCGGGGGGGGTTTAGATTGGATATTAGGAAAAATTTTTCACCTGAAAGGGCTGTCAAGCCCTGGAACAGGCTGCCCAGGGAAGTGGTTGAGTCACCATCCCTGGAGGCATTTAAAAGAGGGGTGGGCTTGGTGATCCTAAGGGTCTTTCCAACCTAAATGATTCTATAAAATTTCTCTTTTTTGAGATTTCCCTGAAGATGCAAAAGAGCAGGGTTGCTCTGGTGAGTATATGTAGGACGGTCCCCTTCAGCAGGGCAGCTCTGTGAGCTAGTGTAGTCGCAGCCCCTCCTTTTTGCATGCTGGCTAACGTCGGTGCTGTGCGTGCAGCCTGTACACGAGAGCAGAGGATGCTCCAGGCTTCGAGGCGGTAGCCAGCCCTGGGAAGGACAAAGCTTGCTGCTTTTATGAGCTCCATGGAGGGACAGAATCGGCATCACTAATGTCTGGAGGAAGGGTTTACAAGGATGTCTTGGGAAAGCTGATGGGCTGTGACTGCTCCTCTTTTAACTGATGAGCTCCTGTGCATTAGTAAATAAATAGCTTTGCTGGGGAAAGTAGGTTGTGAGGAGAAGCCTTGGTAGCAAGGAAGGAAATCAGTATTCAGAGGAAGAAAGGGAAGTTTTGCCTTCAATGCCCATGTGGTGTTGCTTTGCCCCTCTCCTTCCTGGAACGTACTGTTGTCGGACTCTGTTGGAAACTTGTCCCCATCTTGTCCCTTAGTCCCCAGCCACAGCACATCAAGCCTCGTGGCATTTCGCTTTCCTCTGGCGCTTGTGTCTGAACCCAGAGCTCAGCGTCGGGGGGCTGTGGCGTTTCTGGGAGCAGGGGGAAGGCAGGCTGGGCGTCACGGAGCCGCTGGCACTCACTGCCTGCTCCTCTCTGAGCGGTGTGTCGAGGAAGCCTGGCCAGGCGGAGGGCGGCTGGGGCTCCTGTCCTGGCTGCTGCTGTGCCCAGTGCCAGGACTTGGCTCACTCTGCTCTCTGAGTGCTGGAGCTGTTGTCTGAGGCTGGGGTATGAAGGTCAGCCCAGCACCAGACCTCCTGTGCGGGAGCTGCAGGTTGAGCGTCGTCTTTGCTGGAATCTCTGTATGTCCCCAAACCTGCTGGTTATAAACTCTGCTCCCAGCGCAAACCCAACAGCTTCACAATGGAGCAGCAGCTCCCGTCCTGTTCGTTAGCCATCACAGCAAATACGGTGTTGTTGGGAAACCTCCTTCAGAGCAGCGTTTGCAAAGCCTGAGCGTGCTCAGAGAACCCTGGCTGCCCAGAAAATGAAACCTGTGTGCTGGGGTCGGGTAGGGGGGGTTGATTTGTATTTAGTGGGTGAAGTGGGGGGCTCAGATCTGAGCTCTGGCTGCCGTGTGTCCTCTGACCGCCTGTGCCAGCAGCCTGTGGCCAGCCCCGCCCATTGTGAATGTCATCGTAAAATTACTCCTGTGCTGATGTTAAAGGCTAGTAGAGCTTATGGGGCCACTGTCACCCTGGGGGGGTTTGTGCCTTCCCAGCAGTGGGAACTTCTAGCCAGTTATGTCATCTGCCTTAGAGTGACCCTCATCTGCGTTGTTTCAGCTGCTCAATTGTTTTTGCAGGAGCACAGGGTGCCGTTACGGCTGGGGGACTTTGGAGCCATGTGCAACCTGGATGCTGCAGTCATCTCGACGCTGGTGAACTCGGTGCTGCCCATGGAGCTGGCCCGAGACATGCAGACCCACACACAAGGTGAGAATGTGTCTTTCCATTAGATCATCCATCCCTAATTCATACAGATTGTCTCCAGGTGAGCGTCTCCTGCACCACACACAGAGAGGGTTCGGTCTTCTGCTCTGTCCCCAAGCTGTCCTCGTGCAGGCAGGGCGGGCTGGTCGTCCTCGTTGCTCCTTGCCCGGTGGCAGTGTTGCTGTCCAGGAGGACAGCCAGGGGCTGGGTGACATGGCACAGCTGACTCAGCCTCTGGGTGTGATGGAGCGCCGAGCTCTGCCCCGGGTGACTCTGGCACACCTTGGCTCGTCTTCGTGCGGCACTTCTGGCTGGAGCAGGCCTGTCTCCAGCAAGGGGCAGCTCTGGTTGGGGACCTGAAAAGCCTTGCAGTGGAATGGGGTGAGAAGCAGCTCTGCCGTGTCCTCTGAACTGCCAGCCTGCACCTCTGCAGCATCTCTTCTTCCCGAGCTTCGTCTCAGGGTGAGGAGGGGTTATTTCCCTCCCTGCTGTAATACACAGGCAGCACAGTGGAAGGTGAGAAGCTGCTCGTCCTGTGCTGGCAGACCACTTGGGAGCCTCCCAAATCCCTGTCCTGATCCCGTGCTGCCTGCCTTGTGCTCAGCTTATAGCAGGCGCTCATGCAAGCATCATCTGTGCAGCGCCCGGTCCTTTCAGCCTTGGCAGCAGGGCTGCAGGGAGAGAACTGTCCTTGGCCCACACGTGTCTGTCCTTCAGAGGTGTTGTAGGGCATCCTGCCATCCTGCTGCTGACTGCTCCGTGTCCTGCCAGCAAATGGGAGGAAAACCTTGTGTGAAAACACGACCTTGAATCCTACAAGGACTTGAGATTATTTTGGTACCAAAAACTGGGGAACAGCAGCTGATCCGTGACATCCTGTGGAATAGCTAATCCCTTCTGCGGCTGGCAGGGGCTGGAGCAATCGATGCCAGCACGAAGCAACTGGGGAGCGTTGAACTGGCTGCAGCAGCTCTGTGGGATCCCTCCTGGCTTGTTGCTGAAGAGCAGCCGAGGCAGGATCTGTGCGTGGATGCTGGGTGCCTTTGATGAGAAAGCACTTCACCCCGGGGCTGGTGCTGGCCGCTTGCCAGTTCTCCTGCCAGATGCTGGGGTCTTATTGCTGCTGGCCAGCCGCTTCCCTCTGCTGCGGCTGGCCCGCACAGCTAGCTGTGTTAGATGAGCTTATAATAAGCCACAGCGAGGCAGAATTAGCCAGGACAATTCCAACGAAAACAGACGGGGATAATCCAGTCTGTAATCGCGACTTTCTCCCTCATTGCAGCTCAGGGTACGTGGAAGTCAGCGGCTGGGCTCTCCACTTCAGCTGCAGTCGCTCGTGTCTTCTCCCAGCACCTGGTTTTTGCACGGCTGGGTTTAGAGGTTGGAAGCAAGGTCTTTTCATACATACCAGCAGCTTTCTTGCCAGTTCCTCAGCAGGCTTCGGAAGTGCGGGCTGGCGAGCAAACAGCCGCATCGCTCCTGCCCTTCACGGCCACTTGAGTGGTGCTGGTCCGTCTGTCGTCAGCAGAGTCCCTCTGCTTCAGGAGACTCGTATTAATGCTGTTCACCTTGCAGCCACTGCTGCTGCTCTGGAAGGGAAGATAAGGCTGTGCTTTGGCTGGCAATTGCTCTGTTTGTCAGCATGGGGAGTCTTGGACGGGTCTTGCTGCAGCTGGAGCCCTCCAGAAACTTGCAGAGCCTGTGCTGGGCGAGCGCACCGGGTCAGTGTGGGTTTGTCCCAGGTTCTGCCTGGTCTCAGCATCCCTAGGCAGGTACGACAGGATTTGCCACCTCGTCGTGGAGTCTGCTGTCGACCGAGATGGACCAAGGGTGTGTAAAACCACTCTCCCCTCTCCCATCTCTCATGAATCTCTTCCTCCATATTTCCTACAACCACCCGTTTATCACGGCTTCTGGTTCTCTGCTCCTGCTGTGATGAGAGCAAATGTTTTGTTCGTGAAAGACTGGCTGGGAACGTGGGAACAGCAGGTCCCTGCGGCTGCTTGC
>NW_010123523.1:32689-37395 GCF_000699245.1 Pterocles gutturalis
ATCCCCAACTCTTGAAGCCACGGAGGAAGGAATGAAGAGCTGTTGTGGTGAGCGGTTTGTCAGGTTATTTTTCTGCTGCAGTGAGCTTTGGCATCACTGACACCTGACAGCTGAGAGCTCCCTGTGTCAGTGTGAATTGTGTTTAAGTCATTGAACATCCTCCCTCTCTGTTCACCAGGAGTGAACAGCAGCTCCCAGCTTGCCTTTGCTGCCACATGGTCTGGAGTGTTCTCCTGCAAACTCTTAATCTTGTTAATGCTGTAGTAGGTCTGGGTAAGCCCCAGATGATCTGTTTTTACTCCAAGTATTTGCTGTTTGAACACTCAGGCATCTTGTGGCGCTCTGACACAGGCTGCGAGCTCTTTGTGGAGGCTTTGCTGGCAGAGCTGACTTGCCAGGGGAACGAGCCTGGAATGGTTCGCTGGCGTTTTTTCCCCTGTGCTAACAGTAAACCTGAGAGCTGCCAAGTGTTGCGAGTCCTTGGGCCAAGTCCAGGAGCGTGCGGTGACTGTGAGGGCACCAGCCTGTGTGGTCAAAGCCAAAGTGCAGGGTGCAGGTGCTGTGAGACGGATGGATTTGTGCACAGAGAAGTGAAAGGTCTCCAAGGGCTTGGAGGGGGTGCTGGAACCAGCAGGCATCCTGCAGGGAAGCAGTACTGTGGGAGAAGCATCACACGCCAAAGGGTCTTTTTTCTCTGCTAATGAGAAGTGGCTTTGGTCAGTTTTTTATCAAGACACCCTCAGTTTCCTTGCAACAAGTGCCCCTGGGCTCTTCCTGGCAGATGCAGTCGGTATGTGCGGTAAGACACCTTGCAGCAATAAAACTCCTTTTCCTTCCGCCTTCAGACTGGCTGAACTGGACGGAGGCTGCATTTGGTGATGACACAGATCCTACTCCATGAGTTCTTCTTTTTATTTCTGCAAATATCTATTGAGGTGTATCCGTTAATTAAAATTCAGGAAAGGTACCGGCTGTGGCTCTGCGCAGCGTGCACGTAGAGCTGCTGCCAGCGCAAATTCTGTCGGAGCAGCAGGCTGTGGGACGTGTTAATGCTGGAGACACGCGTGGGAGCAGCCCCTGGGAGTGGGCAGAGGCACAGCCTGAGCCACGAGCAGCGGTCGGTCACCCCAGGGACCTCTCCTACCTCCCGGCAGAGCTGTGCAGGGATGGTGACAGGCAGCAGAGCTGTCCGGGGGCAGTGGTGGTTGGAACAGGGTTTCAAGGTGGCCAGATGGATGCTTTTTTCTGGGTTCAGTAATTACACAACTATGGGATGTGTCCTGGGACTGTGCAGGGGAGGTTTTTAATTATTCACGTCACGTTTGCCCCCATCCTCTGAAGCAGAGGGGAAAAAATGGAGAATTCTTGTCGTGGTTATTTTTAAATTGCTTTGGAAACGCACGGCACGGAAGGTGTGTGGTGTGCTTAAACAGGGGGAAAAACACCCTTCCAGCTCAGTAAATAGAGGTTTCATCAGCGCTGAGTTTCTGTATTGAACGTGTCACATCCCGGCCGCAGCTGGGGACCGGTGTGTCGCACCCGCAGCAGCACTAACGGCAGGGGCAAAAAAACTTGCAGATCACCAGAAGATGTGCTACTCCGCGCTGGTGCTGGCGATGATGTTCTCCATGGGGGAGCCGCTGCCCTATCACCACTACGGTAAGAGCAGCCGGCGCTACGGCTTGGCGGGATGGCAGAGCTGATGGGGGGCACCTGGGGCGTGCCGGCAGGCGCAGGAAGGGACCTTTGCTGGTGGCCAAGGTGGGGACAGGGGAAGGCCCAGCAAGAGTAGGGTCTGTTCATATTGCTGCTGCCTGGCTGCGGAAGCACCGGGCTGAGAGGCCAGATTGCAGAGAGAGCCACACAGATCTGCCTTAGAGCGCTGGAGGACTGATGCCATGCTGCTGGAGGACTGATGCCCTGCTGCAGAAGAGGTGGATTTGCCCATCGCTGTGACTAAGCGGTGTTTTGTTTTAGCTCTGCCCTGCGTGAAGGCACACACCTCTTCCTTGTCTGCTGCTGGGGCTGGGAGCCCAGGTCGCTCCCTGAACGCTTGCTGAAGCTGTCACCTGCACAAGGTGGCTGCTTCCTGGTGTCCCTTCTACCAGGACGGTGCACACTGTGTGTTCCGAGCTCTGCAGGAAAGCGGGGATGATCGAGGGTACTGCAGTCAGTACGGAGGTGCAAGCGTTGTGCCAGATCTGCCTGTTTTATCCTCGGTCCTTTCATTCCAGCCTTTGGGCAGAGAGCCCTGCCTATTTGCCTCTTCCCTGCGCCACGCTGTGTTCTCCCTATTGGGGAAACTCTGGGCTCAGTTTTCCTGGAAATGCAGTAGAGATTTTTTATATTTTTATCTCACCGTGGTAGAGACATACAGGATTTGAGCTGGTGCAGTGGAGACGGTGGAACGAACCTCCACACCTCCTGCTTTGCTCTCCTCGCATAACCCTGGCGATTATTTCCTGTGGGTGGGCTTACTTGCATGAGCTCCTGAGCTCCCCTGAAAGCTAAATTGGAAAATGGGTTGTTACTAATGATCTGGATGATTACTTTTTTTAAAGAGATGGATTAAACCCGTGGTCAAGAATACAAATCTCTTCCTACCCGAAGCCATCACGGGCAGTAGTGGTGCTGGAGCAGGATTTGGTGTTTTATTTACCCCAGAAAGAATTGCCAATGGGGGACCAACTGTCAGCGTTCCCCTGCACTGTGGATAGTTCTCTGAGCCGCTTCTCTCGCACGAGACACTTGTGTCGAGTCCGCTTGCAGGGTTGTTAATTCCCTGGAGGCTGACACTGGCACTCCGCTGATGGTTTTAAGCCCAAAAGCAGGGAGGAGTGGCTCGCGCGGTCCCTTGTTGCTCCGCTGATCTCACGGTGTTGTCTGCGCCCCTCTCTCCTCGTGCAGACCATCTCAACTCGCAGTTTGTGCAGTTCCTGCTGGACGTGATTGAGGACGGGCTGCCCTCGGACACCACCGACCAGCTGCCTGACTTATTTGTCAACGTCCTCCTGGCCTTCAACCTCCACATTCCAGGTCAGTTGGGTGCTGCTCTGCCTTGGCAGGACTTCAGCACTCTGGAGCAGCGAGGGCACAAAGAACGGGGAGGGAGACTCGCACGGGGTCTTCACAGTGCTGTGACAACCTCTGTGGCTCCCCTCACCCCTGGCAACACGCTGGGTGTAAATACTGTGTAAAACCCAGGGGAAGAAACAACCTGAGCCCCGTCCAGCCAGCTGAGCCTCCGGGGCACAGCAGCTGTGCTTCCTGAGGCTCGTTCTGTGCCCATGCGTTGGGACCAGGCTCTTTGAGGTTCCCCTGAACTGCTCTCTCCTGGGTGCCCTGGTTCTGTCCTCCCTGCGCTGCTGAGCTCTGGAGGGACAGACAGCACAGCCACTCCCTGGAGAAGGGCGTTTGCCCCTCACTGCCCGGAGGGTTGCAGCCTGTTGCTGGAAGATTGGAGAGTGGTTCCAGGTCCTGCTGAGAGAGGCCCCTTGTTACCCCAAAATCTGTTGCTCCGATGTCTTTAGTTAATTATTTCCTCTTGTTCTGCTTCGTGGCTTTATCCCTGGCTTTGAGGAGAGAGGAGAGGATAAAACAGCACGGATGTGTCCAGTAACTTACCTGTTCCTGTGAAAGTTCCTGGCCCAGAGGCTGATGAAGTGTCGCCTCTGCTGCTCCCATTCCTTGCCCCTTCCCACCCTTCCCCTGGCTGCAGCACCGAGGCCGTAATGCACGACAGGCCGTGTGTTTCTGGGGGATTATTGCACCCCTGGGGCGCAGCCGAGAGCAGCGGCTTGTTCTCTGGTGCTAGGAGCGTGTAAGTGATGTTCAGGTCGCTTATTAGCGGGTTGAGATGTTATTCCTCTGCCTGCACATACAGTTCAGTGGTGCAGCCTCAGTTCAGAAACTCTCCTGAAAACACCCCGTGTTGATGCCCTTCAGTGTAAAGGATGAAAAGCACCTCACAGCCTGTGAAATATTATGGGGTTGCCAACCCTGTAGCACAGAAACGGCCACACTGGGCTGTTTGGATGCCTCTGAGTGTGTGCGCTCGCATGCGCGTGAGGTCTGCTGGAGTGACCGTGGTCCAGTTACATCAGCCCCAAAGCGGGTTAGGGGACATTCCCTCGAAGGAGTCTTCAGCCCCTTGCACAGGAGTGCTGGAAGGAAGAACTTTTCTCCTCCGGTGTGCTCCCGGGACCTGGCCGTCCCTTCTCACGAGAGGTGCCGGTGGGGCACTGCGGATAGGAGTGGAGCCTTTGGCTCCCTGGAGCAGGGGTGATGTTTCGTGGTGTAAAGCCGTCACGAGGTATTTCTCATAGAATCAGGATGGCCAGGGCTGGAAACGACCTTACAGATCATACGTGGCTGGCGGGACTGGAGCCCGCCTGTGACCCAGGTTCACACAGAAAGCAGGAAAGCCCGAGCGTTTCGTGCCTTGTTTCTGGATCTATTTCACCTTCCCTCTCCCTGCCCACCCGCTCTGTGGGGCTGAAGCTTTTCATGGCCCTGATAGACCAGGGTTCCCCAGAGCTCCCCAGAGCAAACAGGAGCCCTCCACTATTTTTTTTATTGCCATGGTCTTCAGGAAACAGGGAGATGTGCTGAACAGTTTTCTCCCTTAGTTCCAGAACACAGCGTGATCATGACTACGATAAGCAAGCACTCCAATGTCAAGACTTTCACAGAGAAGCTGCTGCTGC
>NW_010123523.1:37468-39888 GCF_000699245.1 Pterocles gutturalis
TGTTACGGGGTGGGATGTGTGGGGGATGCAGGTAGCTGGGAGCTGCCAGCTCAGGCGGGACGTGCTGCTCCCCGGTGGGTTTGTGCGGGTGGCAGGCTGCAGGGCTGAGGACGATGGTGCGTGAAGAATAAAGCGATGCTGATGGCATCCGCAAAGAGAGGAGAGGCTTCTGGGCTGGCACTTCCCACAGACTGGTTCCCTTGTACTTGTGGGTCAGATTTGGTCTTGTTGGATCCCGTCTTGTGGAGCGGCCGCCTGCAACGTAACCTGTCTGGAGGAGCTGGTCCCGGCCACTCCTGTCCTGGGACAGACGCGGCGCTCTCCACGCTGGCACACAACCCTCAGCCTGTGCTGGCAATCCTCTGCTGTGGGGGATGGATCCAGAGGGAGGCCTTGCCTTCCGAAATGCTGCTTAAGCAGACCTTCCCCGTTCAGAAGGGCTGGCAGAGGGCAGCTTTGTGTCTGCTCCAGGCAGAGCAAGACCCACTGTATGTGTGCAGAGCTCTGGCAAAGCAGGTTGCTGGAAAGCCGGAGATCTCTGCGGGAAGAACCGTGCCAGGTGTTTCTGCCTGTGCTGCATGCCACTGTTGTGCTGTCTAATACCTTCTGGAGCACAGGGGCTTTGCTGCCTGAGGTTCGTTTTGTTGATTTACTGGTAAATAACTCATCCTGTGATGCTTGCAGCTCTTCTTAATCTGCCTTTTGTTCTCTTTGGGGTTGCAGATCACTGTCTCCACACTCTGTCAGCTCGAGGGCAGCCAGCATCTCGGTGCTCTTCTGCCTGGCCTCCTCCCAGAGCCATTGTTTAGCCCTTTCCCTGCCAGTTCCCTGCAGGGATCTCCTTACGGGAGGGGCTGGGGGAAGAAAGAGGAGAGCTGCAACCTAATGAAGATGCTTCTCCTGTGCCCACCTTCCTGACAGCTGCTGGGGGGCTGCAGTGTCCCAAAGCTCCTCCTGGGCTCTGCAGGGATGGGTTTTGGAAGAGAGCAGGATGTGGTGGCATGTTTAGCCTTGGAGGTGTTTCTTTCCCTGCACTGGGAGGGTACTGGCCTGCTCTCCATGGTGACAGCTCATTGCCGGTACAGACTCTGGTGGGCTTTCCAGAGGGGTCGTTGGACCAGACCTAATAAACCAGGGAGAAAAGGAATGGTAGCTGCTGAGCAAAAAGAGGCGGCACAGGAGGTGATGTGCTAATGAGCTCTCACCTGGGCTGGCAGGTGAAACCTAAACAATGATTAATGCTAATGCTAATGAGTTTGGTCTGGACTTGGTACCCTGCAGAGCTGCAGTCCTGATGACGCAGCTTTGTGCAGGGCACTAAGGTCTGCCGCAAAAAAAAGCCCCAGGCAGGGAGGGGCTGGCCTGGGGCAGGGGCTCTCCTCTGCAGAGCCAGCGGGGTCTGACCAAGGGCTGTGCGCTGGAGGTGGGGAGCGTGGGGCTTAGCTCGGTCTCTCTGCATCCCCCAGATGATCCAGTTTGTATCTTCAAGCATCAGCCTCAGCCACCGCACTCGGTGCTGAAGTTTCTGCAGGACATCTTTGCCAGCAAGGATACGGCCAGCATCTTCTACCACACAGACATGATGGTCCTGATAGACATCCTGGTGCGGCAGATCGCCGATCTCTCCCCAGGAGACAAGGTGCTCGCGGTAACCCACAGGCACTGGGGAAGGGAGCGCAGCCCCAAAGCAGCGGTGTTTCTCCTGGCTCTCTGTGGGGCCTGCTGCTGCGGGCAGCAGAGTCCTGGGGTGGGCATGGCATTGCTGGCTGCCCAGATCAACCTTGGGGGCTGGGGAGGAAGGGGGATTTATTCTGCCTGGCACACAGCAGCAGAAAGGCACACTTGACAAAAGATCTGTCAGGCTTCTGCTGGTCTGCACCCTCCTGTCCAGGGAGCTTTGGGAACAGGGATCCCAAGTGAGCAGTAGGAGGGGTCTCTCTGTTTCGGGATTGCAGGAGGCAGGGGATGTGCACAGGTTTGAGAGCGGGTGAGGAGCAGTGCTGGGTTGCTGTGGGAAGAGCAGAGTTTTCCATAGCTGCTAACGAGCCCTAGGGAAACGCAGGTGCCTGCGGAGTCGCTGGCTGGCTGGTGGTGCAGCGGCAGCTGGTCTGTGCTCAGGCTGTAATGGAGGCTGGCATGCTTGTTGATCCGCTGAAATCGTTCATTGTGCTCTGTGTTTCATCTCTCTTCCCCCTTGGCAGCTGAGGATGGAGTATCTGTCTCTGATGCACGCCATCATCCGCTCCACGCCCTATCTGCAGCACCAGCACCGCCTCGCCGACCTGCAGGGCATCCTGCAGCGCATCCTGGGGGAGGAGGAGGAGGGCCAGCAGTGCCAGATGGACAAACTCATCATCCTGGAGATTTATAAGGAGTTCCCGGAAATCTCCCCTGGTACCAGCTAACCACCCCTCAGCTTG
>NW_010123523.1:39962-40181 GCF_000699245.1 Pterocles gutturalis
TTGTGGACCCTTTCCCCCCCATTCCCTCCCAGTACAGCTCATACCTTACCCCCCTACACGGGAGGCCTGAGGTTGGGACAGCGTCCAGCAGCCCTTCAGAACCGCCAGCGGCAGGCAGGGCGCGGGGTGCCCCAGAGCCTGGTGCTGGGGGTGGTCGGAGCCGGGTGGGCGCTGGCGTGTGGTTTGCCCGCGGGACTCGGGCAGGAGGTGTTTCGGCAG
>NW_010123523.1:40265-42127 GCF_000699245.1 Pterocles gutturalis
TTGCCGTAGAGCGCCCCGTCTCCTCCATGTGCATCTCCTTCCCCGCAGTGACCAAGTGGAGCCCGCTGGTGCTTGGAAGAAGCTTTCGTAACATCTGTTTTGTTTTCTGCTGCTAGTGCCAATGTGCTGCGGCCCTGCCAAGGGGAGGCAGCTCGCTCGCTGTCTGACGCCTCGTCTAGTGAGCCCTTCGCTCCCTCCTGGCCCCTGGCTGCGCCTCTGGGCAGCAGCCCACCCAGGGGCAGAGAGGTCTCACCCCAGCAGCTGCTTTTTTCAATCTGCTTTCTATGGTGACGTTTAAATATGAATTTCTTGCACACTGTGGCAGCCTCGAAGTAACGACTGCACGGGTGACACTGCCCCTGAGAAGCCTTTGGCCCGGACACAGCGCCAGGACATGTCCTGCCAAGTGCCGGCTGCCGCGTGGCGTTGCTCCGGGGTCCCGAGCAGAGGGGCTGTGCGTGGGCAGGCTCGCTCTGTTCGTGCAGCGTGTGGATTTCTTGCCTTCAGCTTCATAGCAGCTCTGCCTCGCTGCCCGCCCTCTCCACGTGGCAGCAGCGCTCGGAGGCAGCGTGAGCCTGGTGTCCGGTAGCTGTTTGTGACTATGCACGTGTGGGGAACCCTTATTTATATTTCCTCTAGTTTCTAGCCAGCGGGATTAACCTGTTTCCCTGTAACATAGTCACACACACTTACATGGGTCTCTTAGATATTCGTGTCTGCAGCCGAGTCACTCCCTGTCCCCAGCTCTTCCTTTGCAGTATCCAGAGTAGGAGCTCTTGGAAAGTGGAACTGGAAATACTGGGCACTGTCCTTTTTTTTTTTTTTTTCTTTAGCTTGAGGCGATGACACGAGCTCTGCTCTGCAGGCCTGGTCTCTGGGCACGGGGGCAGTGATGCTCAGGAACGGAGGGGGTTGGCCTGGCAGCCCAGGGGGGCGAGGACCCCCTGAAGTCAGCCTGGGAAGGCCTGAAGCTTAATAACCACCCTCATAGAGAAACCTTATTTTTCCCCTGTAAAAATGTATGAATGTCAAAAGGGATCCTGTATTTTCTTAAACACTAAGTGTAACACGCAGAGGAATAAAAATCTTAAACTGGACTTCAGTGAGCGCAGCCCTGCCTGCCCGTCCTCTTGTTGGGGACCCAAGGGTAGGGGTGGGGGGACCCAAGGGGTAGGGATGGTTTGGGTGCCTGCTGCCCGCAAAGGCAGAGTGCTGGGTGCTGAGCGGCAACTGGGATCAACACAGCAGCTTTCCCACACTTGGCTTCTTGTGTTCATTTTCCTGCCACGTTGCCAGCCGACGAGGAGTGGAGGGCAGCAGCCCCTGCGAGGGGTGCAGCCATCACCCCAGTGGGCCCGTGGTGGCACGTGCCTGCGGTGACACAGCCCAGTCTCTGCTGTGTCGGGCTGGGCTGAGCCCAGGAGCAGGCAGGACCCCGCAGCTCTGCCAGCAAGGCGTGCTCCTGGGCAGAGCACGGCAGCACCCACCCTGCCACAGCGGGATGGCTGGGTCCTGGCCAAGCTGAGCATCCCTGGGGGCTCCCTTCAGCATCCCTGGGGGTTGCTCACCCTGTGTCCCACCTACACCGTGGGACACCACCGTGACACCATGGTGCTGTCACCACAGCCAGGGCTCAGAGCTGGGGGGCAGCCTGCCGCGGGGGTCCCAGGGGAGAGCTGCACCCGCTGCCTTTGCACATCGCAGGAAGTCGAGCCACAGCGTGTGAACTCGTCATCCCGCAGCCTGCTCGGCGGTCCCTGCTCTGTGTGCGGGGGCCAGGCACAGATAACAGGCTGCTGGTAGAGCAGCATCCCCTCATATCGGTGTGGTTTTGTTGCGGTGCAGCAGTGAGGGGTGCGGGG
>NW_010123523.1:42155-42939 GCF_000699245.1 Pterocles gutturalis
TGCTTTATTGTCTGGAATGATTAAATTACAACTGGTTTGTGGCAGTTATACCCCAATGAGGTTTTTCTTCCTCCCCTGAGCTGTCAGCTGGGTAATTACAACAAATACACTTGAAAGCCTTCATAATTTTTTAAAAGCATCGCGCCTCTCCTGATTGGGTTTCTTGATGGCAAGTCCCCTGTTTGAGAAGGTGCGATGTACAATCCAGCCAGCAGCAGGGGCTCGTGCAAAGTCGAGCGTGTCGTCCGTGGGTGCTGCGCTGCCCTGTATCAGATGAGGTTTCTTGGGCGAGCTGCGCACGGGGCCGGGGCTGCTCTGCGGGTCCGTGTCAGCCTGACAGTGCCGGGAGGGCTCGGGCGGGCGTGCAGGGGCCTGGAGGGGGAGATGTAAATCCTGCCGGGGCACTGCACACGCACGGCCACGGCCCCATCGGCGCTGGTGCTGGACCAGCCACGCCAAAAGCGTTCTTTAGTAGTTAATTATAGCAGCTTACCAATGTTTAGGAATCCTACGGAGTTTATAAATTAACAGGCCAGCTTCCCCAGAGGCTTAGAAATCCACACCCATCAGGTGCGCGTCCTCAGCATCGTCTAAGCATCGTGGGAACTTCTCCCCAGCACGTGCTGAGCCGGGCCAGCCACCGCTTTAGGGCCAGATGGGTGTTTCCCGTGGGGGTCCTGAGACCCAGGCGCTGAGCAGGGCAAGGATGAGCCTGGGGAGGGGCTGGGCATTGGCTTCTGCGTGGGTGACAGTGGTGGAAGGGAGGGGGGCATGGCTGTAGGAT
>NW_010123523.1:42969-43293 GCF_000699245.1 Pterocles gutturalis
GACCCTGCTCCTTGCTTAGTTTCCACCCAGGGAGTGGGAGCTCGCTTGCAGTCAAACCCCACACCAGCAGGCAGCAGGCGCTCCCCCCACCCCCTCATTTACACTAATGATAATTGATGGGGGACCATCTGTCACTATCGCTGGAACCAAAGCCGGGTGAGAACTGGTGGTGGTCACGGCTGGCAGGGGAGCACAGGAACATGGGGCATCGAGGCAGAGGTAAAGCGCTGGTGACACCAGGATTCCCCATGGCAGCATGTGGGACGCCACAGCCCCATCCCCAGCTGGGTCAGAGGGCAGCACCACGGCAGGGGCGGCCGGACC
>NW_010123523.1:43304-43855 GCF_000699245.1 Pterocles gutturalis
GCCCAGGGGTCAACACATCTCTGACCTCCTCCTTGCCGTGCAGGCAGCCTGCACTGTCCTAAGCGGTGTGCAGCTCCAAAGCAGCTGCTCAGATTTCCACCAAGGGACTGCGGGACCTCGCACAGCACCATCAGGTTTCCTGTGGGGTGGGAGCGCGTTCGGCTCCCCCGGGGCTGGGAGCGAGGGCTGGGCAGTCAGAGGAGCCTTGTCTCTGCTGTGAATCCCTCCCGCTGCTCACTCACACGTCTCTGTGAGCTACATGGTGCTGGCGGTGCCCAGCCTGGCTGCGGTGATGGCACGGGGGTCCCCCTGCTCCCCAGCCCACCCATCCTGAGCCGCAGCCCCTCCAGCACGGCGGCACGAGGGGGCTCTTGCAGCCCCCCTGGAGCTGGGATGTGCACGGAGGCACTGTGTGTCCTGTGCGCTGCCTGCCCTTCCCTGCTCCATCCGAAATTCTCCCATCTCCCAGATTTACTGTTTTCCTCCCCAACACAATTCTTTCTTCCCTAGCACACGCCTCAGCCGCTGTGCCTCGACACCCCTCTTGTTCA
>NW_010123523.1:43889-44363 GCF_000699245.1 Pterocles gutturalis
GAACACTAACAAGGACCTAAACCCCTGTTATTCCTGAACCTATTACAAGCTTCAGGGGATTAGGCTGCGATATTTGTCGATGGAGATCAAACCAACAGCGAGGTTGCGCTAATTAACCCTCCCAATGCAAGGGCCCCAAACTGCATTTTCCTTGGAAAAACAGGTAGGTTTTTTTCATGGATGCTGGAAGAAAAACCTGCGTCCTTCTCCCTGGTGTCAATGCCTCACCCGGCAGGTGGGGTGGCCGAGGTCTGTGTCAGAGCACGGGAGCGGGTCAGCTGAATCCCTGCCACGCGCTGGGGTGCCGGGGCGGGGGCTGCGACGCTGCTGCGGGCGGCTGGGTGCTGCTTGGGAGAGCTGCTGCCCTGGCAGGGCAAGGGGAAGCCCTTTCTCCTGCGCACGGTGAAAATAAAAAATCCCTTCAGATGCCAAACTTGGTGCTGTGTGCAGGCATGTCGAGGGAGGTGGCAGGGC
>NW_010123524.1:0-274 GCF_000699245.1 Pterocles gutturalis
GCCCAGTGCTTGGACGGCACCAGCCCCATAGGCAATTTCCCAGAGCCATCCTCTGTCCCACCAGGTGCCTGCATGGCAGCAGCAGTGGGGTCACCTTGGCAAGGGCTGCAGACCACCGGTCCCATGTCCCCAGCCACTGGCCCCAGACCCTCTTCCCACCCTGCGGGCTCAGGTATCCCGGGACGTGGGACTGCAGCGTATCTTTCTATATTTGGTCTATTCCCGGCCACTCTGCCCTGTGGTCGCATACTGGCAGCACCGAGCTCGCACTGGC
>NW_010123524.1:365-818 GCF_000699245.1 Pterocles gutturalis
GTGCTCACTGACAGTGCTGTCCGGGTCCGGCAGAAGGTGGTGGAGGAGCTGCAGGAAGAGGATTTCCTGGGGTTGGCGGCAAGCACAGAGCTGCACCTCAACCCCTGCCTGATGCAGGGCATCTGGAGGAGCCTGTGTGCCAGCTTCGCCTGCCTGCAGGTCTGCCTCGGGGAGCAGGCCAGGCAGGTGTGTAAGGTACCATCCTACGGAGAAAAGGGAACACCAGGGGGACTGGGGACCCCCTGCCCACCCTGCCCTAACGTGCAGGGCAAGTGACAGCGCCCAACACAAGCAAGTCCCGCACCTCTTGTTACCCAAATCAACTCCACGGGCTCTGCAAATGTTATTGCAGAGCAGGACTAAGCAGCCCTGAGCAGCACCCAGGCTCCTGATGGCTGGATCGGTGCCATTTCCCAAGGCCAGGCTGGCCCAGGCCCTTCGCAGAGGGTGAGT
>NW_010123524.1:972-1203 GCF_000699245.1 Pterocles gutturalis
GCTGCCAGCATGGCTGGGATGGAGCCAGTCTGCCCAAATTGTGGGGCAAGCAGGCCAGAGCAGCTAGCCCGCTCCCGCTACTTCTGCGGAGAAGGAGCACCCAGCCCCTGCTGCTGCTAATGAGCATCTAATTCCCAAGGGGGCAGGGCCACAGCTAACGAGTGCCCGGGGGCAGCCCCATGCCTGCCCCCTGCCCACATCGCACCCCCCCAGCACCTTCCAGCATCACAT
>NW_010123524.1:1350-1559 GCF_000699245.1 Pterocles gutturalis
GGGCTGCTGCCAGCAGCAGGACCCCAGGCAGGGCAAGGATGGCTTGGCTGCAGGCTCTGGCTCTCTCCGGGAATCCCCGCTCTGCCTTTCTGGCTCTCGGAGCTCTCCCCGAGTCCTGCCGGCACTCCCAGCAGCCTGCAGTGCTGCGGGGCTGGGACCATGCCAGCTGCTGCCACCCCCAGAGCAGGGACCCCCTCTGTGCACAGGGA
>NW_010123524.1:1599-8252 GCF_000699245.1 Pterocles gutturalis
GGCAACCCACAGCACCTGGAAACCACAACTCTGCAAATGCCGCGTGCACCCAAAGCAAATGCGACTGGGAGACAGAGACCATGGGTCTCAACAAACAGCAATCAAGAACTTTATTTACAGAAAAACAACTCTAGACAACACTAAACAGAAAAAAATCTCTGAACTACAACACTAAACAGTAAAATAACCCTAACCTACAATCCTAAACAGTAAAACAACTCTAACCTATAACCTTAAATAATAAAACAACTCTAAACTACAAGTAAAAATCTTGAAAGATGCCGTCCGCTCCGCCAAGCCCGCATCTCCGTCAGCCCTGGAAAAAAAGCAAGTGTCCTGGCCGTTTGACTCACGAGCAGCACCTCGCCCAGCAGAGCTGGGGGTTCCCAATTCCAGCTGGGGTTTGTCCTGATGGATGGGCAGTGGAGGGGGAACATGTGCCTGTCCTGCTGCTGGTGGGTCTGTCTCCATTGCCTCCTCCTCCTCCACGTCCACCTCCATCTCCTCCTCCTCCTCCTCCTCCAGGTCTACCTCCATCTCCTCATCCACCGCCATGTCTACCTCCATCTTCTCTTCCTCTGGCTTCACACCCTCCAGCATGACACAGAAACACCTGAGCCCAAAGCCAAGCAGAGAAGTGTGTGGGTCCTGCCCTGGCCAGCCGAGTGGAGCTGTGGGACAGGGGTCTCGGCACCCCTGCCCCCTCTCCTCCAGGTCTACCTCCATCTCCTCAGCACCACTCTGAGGACAGACTTACTGAGATTAAGGTCCTATTTCTACAGCCCTTAGTGGTAAGATTCCACATGATAAAAACTTTTTTCTTATACGTATTCATGGGATTTGATTCAGCTCCAAGATGGCTGTTTACATCCACAGGCTGACTTTCAAGCACCGTGGCTCAGTTGCTACATTCACAAGTAGCTGAAATTAACCAAAATAAATATCGCTTTAATTGGCTTGTTATAAACAAGAGAAACATGAACACATCTCTCTTCCTGGGAGGTTTTGTGAACTATTTCCTCAAACCTGGAGGGAGGAACTTAACATCCTTTGCAGCAATTAAGTTCAAAAGTTTGTGAATCTGGGCTCTAAATCACAGCTTAGGAAGAGCTCTCTGCCCAACATATTCATTAATGACTATGCTGCTCTCCAAAAATCACATAAATTTCCCTATTGTCATTTGAGGAGAAAAATAGTAAGCTTTCCAACATGGAGTAGCTCAACGACAATACAGTGGAAATACTTAATCAAGTGGGATTCACATGATTGATTTGAAACATGTAACTCTATAGAATAGCACCCCCTTGCTAACAGGGCTGCTCTCCAGCTGCCAATCATTTACAGTCACTTCCTCTAACAGATCTCATGTACACACTAAAATCAACTATTGCCATGGACAGTACAGCTGCACAAAATTGCATGGTTATATTTTCAGGTTACTTTACACACTTTTTTATTGCTAAGTTGATGCAAGTCCTTACCCATTTTTAGACAGCAGTTAATATTCCTGTTGCTGGATATACAGTTCTCCATTATTAAAAGAAACCTGCTTGGTCAATCCAACAGAATCTAAGACCTCCAACCTGAAGACAACAAAAAGATTTCTACATGTTAGACAGGACCAACTCTACAGCGCAAGTAGACACTTGTATCAACAGTTATGTACCTGGTATCTTTGTGCAATCTAAGACTTTTTAAAATAAATCAAGCATGATAGCATTGGTGAAATTTGCAGAAGGGAAAATTGTTAAGCAAGGCAAAGTTGAAAGCAAGAACTAAGTGCACTTTATAAAATCTGCAGATCAGTCATTTCCATATCTCATTTCTCTTAAGGCAGATATTCCAGGCACGAAGGTCAAACACACAGTTTTTAAGACATTCATCTCTGGCTTGATGCTCTGTCATTAGAGGTATGAGGCTGATTTCTGTGTTCTGACTCAATGCAAGACAAAGCTCTCTGGAAAAGTTCACGTAAAAAGATACTGCTCATGTAAATGCAAAGCAATCTAAAGCTTAACAGTACTTTCACCCTTCTTGGAAATACCTGCTAAAGTCGGTAGCTATGATTGAAAGACAATGAAGTCAGGCAGGTATATATTGCAAAGCTGTACATAATGGAAAAAAATGAAAATGTCTTATCGCAACTAAGTCTTTAACAGTTTGAGTTGGTTTTTTTTTTTTGCACTGAAGTTTCATTTCCTAAAACAGGACATCATAAGTCAATGAAAACCATGTTCCTGGAATTTACATTGAAATATGTTTTCTTATTCATTCTATACAGATGCAAACAACTAGGATACCTTTTGTTGAAATGGCCTACTAGAGAAGCACAATGAGATCAGCTGTAAAAAATTTTTCAACCACAACAGTAATTTCACTTTGTACAGTTATTCTTAATATATGCTAGAAAAAGGTAATACTCCCTGGGAAAAAAAGGCAAGAAATGAGAATAATAATTTTAGATTCATAGTTTATAACTTGACAGTCATTGGCCACATATGAAAACAGGCTGACCCTCTTGATGGATCAATGACAGGAGGTATGTTAGTTAATATAGCAATGAGCCATCAATACAGTATGTTATATACAAATACAAGCTGTTATACACAAAGCCTGGAAACAGGATGGTAGAGGGAAACAAAGGCAAGACTGTCTTCAGTCCACAGAGAAATGCATCACTAACTGATTACTGTACACTGTGGTATGAGGCTTTGACACTGAACTCATTGCTTATCATCTTAAGAATTCTTTTGACAGTATCTTTCCACTATGAAAGATGCATTTCTGAAGGGAGGAAACTATAAACCAACATATTTTTCACTGTTCTAAGAGAAGCGGTTTTAGGAACATAACAAGAATCTCTTATCTGCATCCCTATTCCCTTCCCCCTTTTTAAAAATCTCTGAATTATTTGGAACCTATTTTTCACATCACTCAAAATACAGTCCAGCAGATGCCTCAACAGTGATTCTGAGATCGCTATGCCTGGCACTCTGCAGGATGATTTTTCTCTCTACAAAATGATTCCAAGACCTTATCAGACTGACAGGGTGGAGCAACTCCAAATGATACTACCACCTGCACCCTCTTGCGCAGTGCTCCAGATGTTGAAGGGCATCACTGTAGCTGCATATTTGTTTTCAGATAGCGGCCCCCGTGCAAACTAAGCCTCTACATGGAGCCTTTTTAAACGCAAAAAAAAAGACCCTATGATGCATTCACACTGTTTAATACACTTTTGTTTTATTCAAGCTCTTTCAAAGTTATGCCACATAAGTTGCACGTAAAATTCGCTATCTGCTACAAAGGCATTCCAGATTTCCATTTCCCCAGACACTGGGAAACAGGCACACAACAGTCTCACACTGAAAATGCGAGGAGAACTAGTGGCTGAAATCAGTGAAATTCAGTGAAATCTATTCTGCTCTCAGTCACATCAGAGAAAATCAGAAAGGATGGACTCCACAGGAGTTAAACTGATGTAAAAACAGGCATGAAGACAGAATTAAGACCATTCAAACTCAAATCACACTCTAGAGATCTGTCTGTTTGAAGGATCAACATATCCTTAAGCCAAACAATTTGATTTATTATACATTCTCAAGGGAAAGTTTGGTGAGGCTGGTTCAGAGGGATTCTTTTACTGAGCTAGGGATCTATCAATCTGAATTGCCAAAATACAATAAAACAGTCAATATGTCTCATTATTTATGAGGTTATTAATAACATCTTAAGTCCTGAAAATTTACTGGAGCATTTGTACACTGGAAGATGCAGCAAAAACAATCAATGCTCATATCACTTCTGCAAGGTGGAGAACAGTTTTACCTCTGCTTTGCTAATCAAGGAAATCATATAGGACGTTGCAGTGACTCAGGACAGTCAACCAAAGCAGTGAAAGACATAAGGTTCAGAGTCCAGGACTGCCTTCCACAATGAAGCACATGTCACCTAGATCACTGAGTCCAGGGTCCAAGCCTCCTGTTTGCATCAGTCACAAATTTTGTTTCTTTCAGCAGATTTTGAAGTCACGGTTTATATGGATAGGAAGAGGGAATACAACTCTCCATATATATGGCTGGGATGTTTTCCTCACCCAGCTCTGACATCCAGCCCCAAAATAGTCTCAATGTCTCTTCAAGCGGGGAAAAATGACCATTCTCTATGTTAATAAAACATATACACTCTCTCACTATGAGTAATAGCACTCCTCTGAGACAGCCTCATGCTAGAGGGAATCTTCATCTGTATCCATGTCACTGCTTGGTTTGTTCAATCTCTCAAATTCTTCTCCATCCTACAGGAACCAGAAGCAAAAGAAAACAATGTGAGCAAAAGTTATTAATAAAAAATAAAAAAAAAAAGAGGAAAAAAGAAAGAGAAAAAAAGAAGAGTAAAGTTTATTTAGAAGGCATCACTTACATAAAATCAAGACCCTGTAATTTATATCTCTTACCAGTGTGTTATAATCTTGATCTAGGAAACACATGCTCATAAAAAACATCCCCTGTATCTTTAACACTTTCTAGTGACTCACTCCCTAAACCAACCTATTCCTTCATCGGGAAGTCTGGTCACATAGTGCTATTTGTTTTTATCACAGCTGCTCAACTGCAAGTGCTAAAATAGATAACGCCTGGTATACCAAAAATCTATGACTTTGTGTTACTTTCTGCTTGTTAAACCACCACCTAAAAAGGCACTATGTGGAATTTCTGGAAAACATCTCTTCCAAGTTTAATGTTTTCTGGAATTATATGGAGACAGCACTCTCTGCTGTTTGCAACATGTACTACAGAACACATCTGTACAGGCAGACTAAAAGTACTCAGACATTAACCCTTCCTCCTCAGACTGCTCAGCTCAATTGAATGACATATCTAAGAGCAAGCCCTCCCTGCCATGTTCCAGTTAACTAGATTACTATTCAAATTAACATAAAAACCACTAACAGGCCTGGAGGAAATGTTTCATAAGAAAAAAAAAGTGTTAAAACTCTGTATTTAAACACTACTTTTTTGTCTGCAAATACATTAACTTCTTTGAGATGTGGGCTCAGCTACACAGATTTATCAGTTCTACTTAAGTACTATTATTTCCCAAGCATCCACTCCAATTTCTGGATGCCTAGAGCCAGTAAAATATTTTGGTTATAAGGGTTTCAAGAAAGGATTTGTACAAAAGCTGGAGTTGCTCACAGGACTGGCTGTAGTCACAGCAGGAAAGCAATGCTTACGTAGGCTTCATGAATTGAAAAAGTGGCATACACAAAGCAATACCAAATCAATTTAAAAGATTTTAAGAAATACCAAGGAGTTTCAGTGTTTGAGTTGAGGGATGAGTCCAGTCACATGCAAAATGAATCTTCCAAGCATTCCATATCATTAATGCAGGTGAAGCAAAAGAGAGACCAGAGGAGACAAGTACATAAAAGCCTTACCCCACTTGACCTCTCCCATGCATCTCCTTTGACATGTTTGCCCCTTTCCCGCAGAGTGGCATATTCCAAGACTCTTGGTTTACTGGCATTATAGATAAATATGGAGAGAAGCACTACAGGAGCTTCCAAAAAGAACTCTAGAGAAGGCCTGAAGTCAAAGATGACGAAAGAGACAGTGGTGATGATAACAGTGGTGATCTGAGCAGTCATAACATGGAACATGTTGTCTCGGAACTTCAAGATGAAAGCTACAGATAGGCCCAGGAAAGCTGTGACAAATATGAGAGCCACCGAGAAGATGTTGTGCCCATAAAAGAAGCCACAATTCCCTATCTGCCTCCGGTCCTTGGCCCTCAGCCCCAGCATGAGTCCATTGAACACCACCCCAAAGGCATAGAGTTTGCTGTTCTGCATGAAGATGCTTTCAGCAAGCTGATCCCCATCTTTCAAGATCTTTTCATTGTAGATGTTAGCCAGGGCAGAAATGAAACACTGCACTAGAATAAGCAGATGGCCCAGGCTGAGGCGGAGAGGCTTCAACGCTCCTGCCATGGTACTGGTGACATTCCACTGGAAGCTGGGAAGGAAACTTGGTGCTACACAGTTGCCCTTTTCCAGGCATGCTTCCTCAGGTCCAGCATAGAGAAGGCAGCGGTTAGATGGACTGAAAAACATACTGTGATGAAATCCATGCACAGCCAAGCTTTTCTGATGATCTCCAGTTCCTAGAGTCAGGGCAACGATGGACAGGAATAAAATCACCAGAGATGCCCATTGTACCCAAGAGAGTTTTCGCCTAGGAGTAGACAAAAAAAGCCACCAACTTTAGACACACAGTGGCACAAATTAAACGACAGGAGAAAAAGCTCTATAAAACACATAAAAGACATCATGCCACAGATAAGACAGGCACAAAGAAAAATCTTGGCTTTTCAGAATTGACAGTAAAATGCCAAAACACAGCATGCTTTTCTATGTCAAGAGGGGCCCAGCCTGGTGAGTGCAGAAATACAAAATGGAATATTCTGACAACTTAAGGAAAGTCTTTCAAGGTCATGTTAGTTCTAGATACTGACTACCTGACAACTTAAAAGCAACTGTTGAATCCATGGGAACACAGGTCAGATGGGTAAAAATAAATCACAGATATTCAAATAATTACCCTCTTTCTTTGGTAGACTTTCACCACATTTCAGTTCCCCCCCCTCTCACC
>NW_010123524.1:8266-9473 GCF_000699245.1 Pterocles gutturalis
CGTGATTTTGTGCCCTTTTCTAGTATTTTATGATGGTAAATCATATAGATCTATGAATAAAATTTATAAGACTGTTAGAACTATTTATACTATTTGTCACTCAAGTAAAGCCTGTTTATCTTGGGGAAAATCAGAAATTTGTAAAATTAAGTAAACTGTGACATCACAAGAGACATAAAACTAAACAACTAAGAAAAAGCACTTCAAGTCAGATTATCAGACACTTTTTTGGTATAGTAACACCGGTAGAAAAGGCATCTTTGCTCCATGCTCAACACAAGGGACTTTTTGAGTAGAGTATGAAGTTAATATTCATTTCCCTGTCAGTCTTTTCTGAATCTAAAACACACCATAAAGAGCACAAATCACACAAAGTGGAACACACAGGACAGAGAGCCTGGCTTTTGTCACATGAATAATGGACATACAACTACTTTTTAAAACATACTATGCAGTTGGCCAGAAACACATCAGGGCTGGCACAATATTACTAAAGACACCTGTCTTTCACTCTTACATATGTCATCTCCCCTTGTTAGATTACATTTACATTCAATTAAGAATTACAACAGACTGGTAAGAAGTACTGCTAATAATTAAATAGGAGATTTAATGTACAAATGAAAGTACCCAAACCTTAATGCTGACCATCCAACAACTATATAATCATTATTTCAGTTGTTTTCTACGACAGTTGACCAAATGTGTAGCGATATGTAGGGACTCCTAATAAGCTATTATTTCCTACACCTTCAGAGGTAGAAAACAAAGCTTTCTCTCCAAGCAGATATATCCACAAGAAAACAGAATTACTGTTCCCATCAGACAAAGAGAAAGACTGTAGCTTAAATTCTTCGTAGAGGCTAGGAAGATTTTTATAAAATTTCGTTTATTTTAGTAAATACTACTTACTTTAGCACTATCCTGAAGAGAAGAGCTGTTGTTATAATGACAAAATTTGAGAAGAGTACAGCCATTGCCTAGAAAGAGAAGAGAAACAAAGTTATACTCCAGACATAGTGTGGACACCAAAAGCCCATTTGTTTTCAAGTCTTCACCTTTCTGCAAGGTGTCAGAGTGAAAAGCTTCATCCTTGTACTGAACTTTCTTCCTTATCCAAGTGGCAGAACAACACACCCCTAAAATGACATTCAAGTCCCATTTCAAAATCTCAAGCAAAGAAGAGAGCTTAAGTCCCACCATAGTA
>NW_010123524.1:9504-15937 GCF_000699245.1 Pterocles gutturalis
TACTGAAACAAAGATGTGAGGAAACAAATCCAGCGGAAAACTTACTTAACAAAAAAGAAAACGGTTCAGTTTTCTGTCAGATCAGTGCCCCAGCCAGGCTGACCAGTAAGCTGCAAAATTAGCTGTGTCAGCACAAAGGAGGAAGTTGCTCCAAAATGAAAATAATAAAAGAATGAGGGAAGGTGAGGCTGCTTATGGCACCAGTGCCAGCTTGCAGCGTTCATGAAATCCCAGACTCGGACAAGGCACTTTCAGAAAATAAACTTCTTGCACATCAAGTGTATTTGCTGTATCATTTATCAAAGGTGAGGAGGTACTTGGTTTGAATTTTCAAGACTGCAATTGTAACAAAAAATTCACCTATTTCAAAGTACAACTGAAGACAACTCTAAAGCTCCTGTGTAATTTGGGAATATCTGTATAATAATGACAGTGCCGAAATCCATGGCCATGATCCCAAGCTGCAAACTTCCTGTGGCAAGGATTGTCTTTTTGGTCTCTGTATTAGACACTCTATACTGGGGCACTGGACCAAGAAGAGGCTCTTTTAGGCACTGCGGTTACCATTAACAATCAGAATTTACCAGCACCAGTAGGGAAAAAAAGGTTCGTTTTGGGGGGTGAGGGTGTTGCCCAAAATTCTATTTTATTCATGACTGCCCTGTGTAGTCAGTACACGTACAAAACTCTAGGCATCTGAACTCCTTCTTCCAATTCAGCCTTAAAGTGAGATCACTTTTTTTAGACAATTTTACACAAAACCATATATGGATTCAGAAGTGCAAAACACAGACTTTATATTGAACTTTCTCATTTGCATTTCCACATTCCTAATTCTGCAAAAACAGAGCCTTTTTCATTTACCAGAGGAAAAGCACAGGCCCTTTTCCCATTACCTTAGTTCCGCTCTATTCCAACATACTATCTGCTGAATAACAGATCTCATGAAACAGCATGACACAGAGTCTCAAGTAAGCTAAAGACTGACACATGAGACATCTGCTTAAGAAACGACAGCTTAATTTACTACTTTGCAAGATTACAACTTAATAAATATTCATGCTGGGTGAACACTGTGGAAGGAGAAAAATATTGAATAAACAAGTAAATCTGGAACTAGCAGAAACCACTCTGGAAAAAATGAAGCTTGACGCAAAATGTCCAAGTGTTCCATGTATACTCTGGTTTTGCTTCACAGTCAAAGCTCCCCATCCGACATCTCTGGTAACACGATATGATCAAAATCTATAGCAGGATAGTTACAAGGAATTAATTTTGAGTTACTTGGCTCTGAGGCCTCAAGGGACCTCTGTTCTAGATGAAAAGGAATAACAAAAAAAAATTCAAAGATCACCATGCCACTAACTTACATGTCACAAAGACTCTAAAAAAGTAAATCTTATCACTAGGAAATGTCAGCCACTAAAGAGTATCCATAATTATACCTAAAGCTTCAAGCAAAAAAATCCCACCAAAGCAACTCTATACTTCAAGCAACTGCTCACTCAGGTACTACTTAGTCCCAAACCTACTTAGTTTTTAAAGTCACACAAAACCAAGTTCAGTCAGGTATGGCTGCCTTCTTTCAAGCATCTTGTCTCCACCTTTTCACTTTCAGTCTTGTACACTGTCAAGGTATTCTGTCTTACAGGTATTTAGTTATCTCTTTTAATACTTGTTTACCATGATAATGTTACAATTTCAGCTAACTCTCACACATGCAGTTGAAAGGTATAAGACACTAAGAGTTCTAAAACAGAGCAATCTTAGAGCACATGTTCTGAGGGGAGGCAGATAAGGTATGGGGGTATAAAATATAAAAGCTGTGCATTTTACAAAAGCTTACCTTATGTTAGCCAAATCAAATTGCTTAAGAAAGTAATAGTGTTTACTTAACCTTCTAAACATCAGGCTTTGCTATTGCAAACATTACAGCTGAATATCCTTCCTAAAGTAAAACAAACAAACAAAAAACCCCAAACACCAAAAAACCCCCACACAACAAACCACAGAACCAAACACCTTGTGCAAGTCACTTTAAGATATCTGACTCTTGATTTTAATTAGATTTTCCCAGACAGGTCTTTTTCCAGACTTTGGTCTGTCCCTGACAGAAATGTACACTTAAAAGGACAATATTTTAAAGAGAAATTCTGAAAGAGAAGGAACAGAAACATTTATAGTTATTTTTAATGTCACACAGGTAGCCACAGTATTTTACAGCAAGCACTATCTGTTTCCATCTAACTTCAAACATAGACTCTGAACTAAAAAGTATCTTAGCACAAAAATAAAGCACAAAAAATTGTACTATTTCCTAAGTATATGTAGATTCATCCAAAAGGCTGAACATAGCTAGAAGAAAGTACCAATTAAATTCTGTGCTTAAACATAAGTAATAAAGAAATGCAAAAATTATGAGTCAGTTTTCTATCCCCCCCCCCCTCAGATTCCTATTACACTTACTCTCTGTGGGATTTCGTTTACTCACTTTTCTTTGCAATCAGTGAGGAAAGAAAACAAGTCATCATATGAAGTCACATACATAAAGTGGTAGAAGCCACACAGAAAAGTGCAGCTCAAATACTAGCAAGATAAGCAAATGCATTGAAAGAGAAACACAGAACTGAAGAAACCAAAGGAGGGAAAGCACTGAAAACCTGCCTAGTACTTAAACAATTCAGCCTATTTCTAAATCACTTCAGATGGAGAAAATACAGAGACTCCCCTCTACTGAGAGCTGTACAACACTGACCAGTGGCCAAAAGAACAGGAATGTCTTCTTGGTCAGGTAACAGATTATTCTTTTGTCTATCAATCTTGCCTTGCCAGTCTTAAAACTGTAGATAGCCTAAGGGTAACGTTACCTATCACAAAGACATAGGAAGATACTTTATTTAACAAATGTATACTTACTGGCTGGAGGTAGGACAGTACATAGAAGACAATCAAGTTATCCAAAAAGTAAAGAAAGGCAGGAATTGACCATTTCATGGAATTACAAAAATTCTTCCAGGAAAGACATTCAAAGGGATGATCCAAACAACCCTCTGAAAGGAAAAGGTTTTAGTAAGAAGGACATCTTTCTTATTATCAAAAGCCCATTCCTAACAACAGGATAGGTACCACTGTTCAGTTTTCAGGAACACCTTGCGACTGAAAAAACTAAGGTACTACAGCCTTCTGGCAACATAGAGGACAGATCCAGGGTAGAACACACAGCTAGAGCAGCAATCCTGTGTCTCCAGGGGTTCATCTCCTTGCTTCAGCAGAGAACACATCAAGGAACCTTTTACCCCCATTAGAGTATTTGTCCACTGGAAGCAAAAAGTCAATTATCAACCATTCCTTTAGAGCCAAAAAGCACCCCAAAGTCCCCACACAATACTGACATCATTACTGGGTATGATTTTCTGATGATTATCAAACAAATCTAGAAATGAAACAATGACATTGACAGTGGAGCTGTTCATATAGCACCCAAAGGATGCTATATGAAGAGATATATAAAGCCAGTAATGTCAGAAATACAAAATATATCAGAACTCAGTACCTGTAGCACACAGCACATGACCTGGGTAAAAAGAGAAGGTAAATAGGAAGAAGGAAGAAAGGATGAGGCACAAAAAAATGACATTTATTTAGGTATTCAGGACACACACTTTAGGAGGAAGACTCTGATAAACCTTAGACTATCCTAGAGTTGGTGACAGAAGGACTTTGTTAGCACAGATTTAAGACTACACAATATTATCTAATCCTTTTCTGAACCATCAACACCTTAGTTCAGCAAAACTTAAGACATCTGGAAGAAAAGCAGAAAAAAAAAAAGAAAAAAAAAGACAACAAAAAATGTGTAATCAGCAGTAGCCAAAGATGGCAAACACTGACTGAATATATTTACTGTCTTAGGTATATCTGTACTAAATGGTAGTGGTAAAAAATTTCATCAGTTTGCCAGAGCCATGACTGTTACATGGGGAAGTGGACAAAACCAGTAGTTCACTTTAACTTGAGTCTCCATTGCCTCTTCCAATTTACACATCTGTTCTCTACCATTTTGAAATGCTCTGAAGTTAACCTCTCATTCTTTTTATAACTGGACAGAAAAGCCAAGAAAGAAAAAAGAAAAATAGCTTGCAATACAAAATCAGAAGCTAGTAAAGCCTGCCACCATTTTTTCTGAACAGCAGCCCCAAGATTTGTCTTCACAACAAAGCTACCTTGAATTATAACATTGGTATGTTCCTTGGGACTCAAATATCACTGCACACACACAAAGCCTCTTCAGTTGAAGGTGGTGGTGCTTTTAAATAAGTGGTCAGAACAATAGAACAAAGGCCAATCCTTTTCGTTAGTGCAACTTATAAGCTCCTCTTCAGTCATGACTTCACAGCGAGGTGACTCCTATTAACCTAGCACAATGTTGTGGTAAAATTCCAAAAAATGTTAGACTATGTCTTCATTACACTTTCTAATTCAACTTACCTGTCCCCATTTCAGCTGCCATACACACAACTTAAGAATACCTAAATTTACAGCACAAAGTAGAGTCATAGAAGTAAAGTCTGGTTATAATTCTGCATCAAAAACGTAATTCCAGAGAACATTACTAGCAGGATCTACTACATACTACTACACGTGAATCTATTATGTAAAAAAAAAAAAAAATATATATATATATTTTGAATTAAAAAGATATTGAATTACAGCAAAACTTAGAAAGTCAACACATGATTTATTCTGAAGATAGGTACTTACCTTTTTTCTTAACCCATAGTGCTAATACCACACACAGGACCAGTTTTACTACTTCAGAACATATGTTCACTGTTGTAGGGAGGTAATCGTATTTGTTATCTGTGGGATTCAGCAAACCATAAAGAGTACACAATCAGATTGCCTCCTGCATTAATAACTACAGCAAGACACCATTTTAACCCCTCCAGTCAGAATTCTAGCCACTTTCCACAAATGCAAAAGGCTATGTCAGCACTTTCATTATAAATATTCCATTTTTTACTATATATAACTTTCTTAATGGCCTCCTTTCTGGGTTGAAATCTTTCCTCAATTGGTCCCAGTTTACAGCACAACTTTTTGGAAGAACTCATTAATATCACTGTTCTAAAAAAAATTTAAAATTGGAATGTTTACCCCAAACAGCAGTATCCTACTTTTTCCTCACAAAAAAAAAAATGGCTTCCAGGATGACACAACTTTCTTCTAGGACTGTATCTTTTCTTTCTTATCATATTTTGCTAATACTTGGCAAAAGCAGAAGCAGTAATACTAGCCAGTTATAGCACACCTACTATACCACTTTTCTCCTAAGCCTGTTGCAAGACAAATGTTTCAGTCAAGACAGGCACTATTGATAGTACTCAAACATTTAGTCTTTAAAAATCAGATATAAGATAATCACTACCTCATCTCTTAAGGGTGAATCTGTACACGTATCGTATACCTTGCAACCCAAGTTATCACTTTATGTTAGACTAGGGACTATATAGACATTTTCCACTACAGACGTACACATCACTATTTATAAAACAGAATGTTTATGCTAAGAACTCTGCAGGTGGAGAACTAGGCTTTTGGGGATCTGTTTTACCCCAAATGTCTACTCTTTTTTATTTGAAGTACATTGTGTTTATTGCCCAACAGCACCTTCATTGGCAGAATACTTCATCAGGAGGATTCGACTTGAGCCCAACGCAATAAACACTCCTCCAAGCAGAAAGGTATAGATGGTTGTCTTGGAGCAAAACACAAATCGACTACAGCACTTGGTCTTCATTCTGCTGGCTTGCTGTCAATGCCCTTTGGACAACAAAATGCAAATAAACAATACAGAGCATTAAATTAAATACACTATAAAGAGCACTTCCAGAAACTGGTTAAACAAGGTGAAATGTGTGTATTTTACTGCTTTGTGTTATGTGGTATAAAGATGCTTACGCTTGCATCACAAGCCACTATCTCATTCTACAGCTATCTCTTTTTTTATTTAAAAAAAAAAATTAAGAAAGAGAGGATATGCTATGAAGACCAGCAAACTGGGACAAACGACATACACACAGTGAATCTGAAGGTGGCACAAAGAGGCCAGTTTGTCAGAAGAGTGCATCTACGGAACACTAATTAGCTAAAAGGATTAGCTGAATTAGATGCTTATTTTTCTTTAATATTTTTTAAACTGTTCCTGTTCTTAATTCCAGCAAGGAAAAGTTCGACAGCTGTGGAGTGAGAGCAGCACCGCAGAGATGACCCTGGGCTTACTCAGCACCTGCCTGTGCCCCGCAGGCACGGGAGGAACGCGGACTTCGGGAGACAGAGACTGACCCGTACCCGTCTTCTCCGTCCCCAGCGCTTCTGTTACGCTAAGGGACCTCCAGCTCTGAAACACCGGTCAGCACCGGCCCCTGTGCCG
>NW_010123525.1:0-31428 GCF_000699245.1 Pterocles gutturalis
ACCACTGGTGACCGGCCGCCACCTGGACTGAATTCCGTTCACCACGACTCTCTGGGCTTGTCCATCCAGCCAGTTTTTTATCCAGCAAAGGGTGTTCCTGTCTAAGCCATGAGCCACTAGCTTTTCTAGGAGAATGCTGTGGGACATCATCCACTAGGGGGGTCACCTGGTCATAGAAGGAGATCAGGTTGGTCAAGCGTGACCTTCCTTTCATGAATCCATGCTGGCTGGGCTTGATCCCTTGTTTGTCCTGTACATGCCATGTCAGCACACTCAAGATGAGCTGTTCCAATATAGTATGATATAGATCTGATAGTGGGTTCAGGAGCTTGGATTCAAGTTAAGGCTAGAGTCAAGTTTATATTTCAATCACATGGGCTATAGCTTTATGCTAAAAAGAAGGGAAAGTAAAGAAAAAGATAATAGAGTGCAAAATAAAGCAGTAGATCCCAGGTTGTCTCTGTTCTTAAAGTGCCATCTTCTTCTCTGGCTTGGAATTACACTGAACCACTCCAGGCAGCTATTCACAACAGAAATCTGTGGAGCAGCTAGCCTGGAGCAATGAGGCTGTGTGACAACAGTATCACTTGACATTGGAGCCCTGCAATTTTTATTCAGGTAGCACTATAGGGATATGGCTAAGGAACAGTGGGTTAAGGGAAAAGTTCAATTTGAAATATCCACACTTTTATTAATGGCAGGTACTTCTTTATATCGGCAGTCTGTATTTTGTTTTGGAGCTAGAGTGTGGGACAGGACTTGTGTTAAACTAGGGGCCTATACGGGGATATATTTGAAGAGGCAGAGTCTGAGAAATGGGTTAAATGCTGGGATGAGAGAAGCTTGAAGGGCTAAGGTAAAACAGGTTCCTCCTGCAACATTTTTTCTGACGCTGACACAACTTGTGCTTCCAGTTAAGGCTCATTTTAGGGCCCAGATCAGACTGGAAGTCTTGGGCAATTTCACAGTTCAGATGAGCTCTTGCACAAACAGAAGACTAATGTTTGAGCACTCATTTTATCTTCTTCAGTTTCAGCAAGTGTGTGGGGCCATGGCTGATTTAGCAGTGACTGGACCGACTGGACCTCTGTCCCCTTCTGGTAGGAGCACTCCAAGCTCAGTCAAGCAAAGCAGTACCACTTCTATGAACTCTAAAGTGATTTTCTTAACCTCTGTCTGACTGAGCTCTTCCTTCTACCCTTTCTCTAACCATCATGTTGTCCCTAATATTAAGTCAAACCTATCCAGATGATATCTGACAGCCCTAGACTGAGAGAAACCTTGAAGAGCAAGGCAGTCGTATTATTGCAAGTGCACAGGCCCCGTGGGAACCTAATCACTACTGTACTTAACTAGCTTCTATCTACTGATTTTTTTGAGTTAGCTTTCAGATTAAATTCAGACTGATTTTCCTATCCTTAGCATTGATCTCTAGAAAAAAAAGACCCACAGTGCATTGTCTTAAGATGAATTCCTCCCCTGCAAAATATTCTCTCAGCTTATTAGGTTGCATCCCCTTGTTTGTGAACCCTATCCCTCACTCCAGTGCTAAACCTTATTATTCACTTGTACAATTCTATATAAACACATACCATATATACACACCAAGTATCCTACACAATTGAGTGAAATAAAAGCTGTTAGGTTGTCTATAGTGAAAATCAGATGAAATTTAATGATCTGAGATTTATGACAGGGCAGTCACAATGATGTAATGGTCTTTCCCAGGCTGTAGCTCTTCAAACCTATCATCATGTAACAACAAACACAACACTCTGTTGTCCCAAGTCTCTGTGAATATTATTACAGGAGAAGCTGGAAAGCTTTCAAAATGAAGTTAAGGAAATCTGTATGCCTCAGTCTTGAAATCTTAATTCTCAAGAACAGACCCTTGAAACAAAAGAAAGCCTAATTCAGTTCAGTGGGACTCTGTGTGGGTTTAATAATTTGTCAGCTCAAATAGTAGATATTGGGGGCTTAATTGTTGTTTATGCTATAAAAAATGAAAACTTATTGATTAATTGGCTACCTGTTTTTTATGTTGTTAATATACTTGGACTGTATTACATGTTCTTTTTTTTTTTACCTGTTTTGCATTTTTCAAAATCTGCTTTGATTAGACTAAGTACGTCTTCCCTCTCCATATACTAAAGGACTTGCCAAAAAGCTGGCGTCTTAGCTGCCTGGTGAGTGGATCAAGAATGCAGTTTAGATAAGTCATTCTTGCGTTGCAGATTTGTTAGTGACTCGGAAACAATAAACATGACTAATTGCTCACTTGAGGACATGAGCTTGCAAAACAGTCCTGAGAAAGTGCAGAGCATATGGCACACTAGATTCACTGTCAGTGCCACTGCTCTTGACCTCTTCTGTTAGGTGCATGTTGCTCAAAGCAGGAGTGGGGACCTTCCTGGTTCAGTAAAAAATGCAAGTCTGCTGGAGTCCAGGGTGTAGTTCCAGGGGCCCCAAAATGCCTCTGCCAGTTGAGCACAGCAGCTCTGTTTAACTCTGTCCGCAATGATAAATACTATACGTATTTGACAGTGGCTCTTAGAAGGGTATTGTTTCATTTTAAGCAATATATAAGAAAGAGATCCTGCATAAATTTGTGGTTTACTTAACAGATTTTTTTTTTTTTTTTTTAAGATTTATAGGTGCCATTTTAATGAGAAGCACAGGACAAAGCTGATCACCACACTAAGTGATTTATTGTATAACTTAAAAATTCAGAAGGCCATGTTTGAGTTTCAAGATACAATGTTTTGCATCTTCTGGCAAAATAATAGATAGACTAATAATATGAATAGACAAGAATCTGCCTCTGTTTCCTGGGAGCTGCATCAAGCCACTGTTTTTTTGACTTATCTTGATACCAAAAGTGATGTCTTCCTGTTTATGTTACAGTTCCTTCAGGACAGGCTTCCAGAAAACTTCCTAGTAAATCCCAGATTGAAACAAAAGGAGCAGGGACAAGGGCACTGATTTATGAGACATCTGGCAAGTGAAAAAACCCCAAACTGGACCGAAGTACAAAGTTCCTGTAAAAACAATTAGTTCCTCCTTTTTCTTGCCACCTTTCTATCATCAAGAAAATGTGGGGAAAATTATAGGGAAGACTCAGGGGGCTGATAAGGAAAGGCATTTTTTGGGTCTGTGTTAGTCTGGCTGTGACATCAGTTTTTTCTTTCATGCACACTTTGTTGTTCTTCTAGTTTTAAATTATCAGTGAGATTCCAGCAGTGGCTGAGCTTTCCCCAGGGAAATCCAGAAAAGCATCTATGGATGAAGTCTCTAAAAATGTTCTTTCTTCAGGGAGACAAAGAATGGTAAAAGATTAAATTGTGTGTTCTTCACAAAATCTTAAGGCATATTTTATATTTGGAAAAAAGAGAGGAAGATCTTATCTTAAATTTCTTATCAGGAGGTTTCTATTTTTTCTAGTCCCACATATGTGGTCTAACACTTATTTATGAAGAACTGTGAAATGCTTGTTCACAAAGTTGCTTCTGAAAGAATGTAAGAACAGATTTTTATTTGTGAAGCTTCAAAGGATTTGTCTATGGACAAGTCCACAGATTGCAGAAGAGGAGAGATCAATCAGTTGTAAACAGACTGAGCAACTTATTGTGGTTGACTATGACCTTGAGAGTGGCAATGACTGGTTTGGAAAAGGATATAACTGTTAATGATGTGTTGGGCTGCAAAGCAGTGCTTATTTTGTAGCTTCCCAACCTTCTGACCAAGGGCAAGGGGAGATGGGAGTTTGGGTTGTATTTACTACATCATGTAGGCAAAACTCAGTGAGTTTTCCATCATGACACTAAATATAAATAGTGGTCATAAAATCTTTAGAGTGTTAGATGGTAAATTAATGAAACAAAATAAAAAATAAAAATTGAAAAGTGAAATATGGGTGCATATTGACTTTTTAGAAATATAACAACAGTGGAAACACATCCTTGTAATAGTCTGCCAAAACTTGTACTGCTAGATTATGATTCACTAAAAAAATTCAAGAGGAAAGTAAAACTCCACCTCATGTTTAATGAGGTGCTAAGAACTCTTTTCTCAGGAAATCCGAGGAAGGCATGGCAGTGATGCCAAAACTGCTGTTTTTCTTAGGGTCCACAGTCATCTTTTCACATTATTATTTGTAGGAGAACACCATAGCGTTCTATTCTGACGAAGCTTAATTGACAGATTTCGTCTCTGACTGTCACTAAGCTCCACATGTATATTGGCATAATAATATTATAATTCTCTACATCCTACTCTTTTGTGGTGGGGGAAGTTACTTTTCTTAAAACTCATGTTTGCACCTGTGTAAAGGGGATCTCAATATTCCTTATTTGGATATTTATCAATGTCCAGTTAAGTTTATCTACTAAGGTATGCAGGCAAATGACTGCTCCTTGCCTAAGGTTAAGTAAGTAACCAAAACATGAGAAACTGCTGGATGTGGTGTGAGATTTTCCTGGAGGTGACAAGTAACAGACTAGGCAGCTGAACAAAATTCACAGTTAGCACTGTGAAGAATAGCAGGGTTTCACAGATGGTTATCAAAACAGGGAGCAATGGGGAAAAAGTACCTGGGGTGGGTTGTTTACATGGGAGAAAACATAGGCAAAGAAAGAGATGGATTAGGTGAGCTGGGGAACATGCATGGGAAAATAGGGAGAAGAAGACATATGAAAGAGGCCATCCATGTGGAAGCAATTCCTGTCAGCAACCTTGTTGCCTGCCTGATCACTGCAGTCTGCTCTATAATCTTATTAAACTCTACTCCTAACCATTTTCTAGTTGAGAATAATAGTGTGGGTGTGCAGTGTATTCTCTGTGTAAGTGTATGTGTATAATGTCCTGCTAGCAAACTTCAAGCTGGACTACCTCACGAGTAGGAAGAGACCAGCAGCTGCAAAGACCCAAGGTCTAATCTGGACGCTTGGTGAAGTGTCCAGGTCTGGGTGCAGAGTCTGGATGGTCTTGAGGTACAGGGATGAATGGTCTTGAGGTTCAAGGGAGCCGGTTCAAGAAGTGTATTCGTGTGTGAATAAAGGAGTCTGCATGCATTCCCCTGGTGAACTGCCACAGTGGCAGAATCCCTTCCTGATCTGTGTGAAGGAGCTGTTTACTAAGAAAATGTTGGCAATGTGCAAGGCAAAAGCTGGACCTTCTACAAACTTCAGGTCATTCTTAAATGTTTTCTAAAGCTTAATGGCACTTCATGGCAGTCTAAAAGGAATCCATTCACCCTCTCAGCCCTTCTGAGCTGATCGATTCTGGAGCTGCTCCTAGAACATGGAGTTCTTCAAGGGAGTAGTGAAGAAGAATGCAGTCCTGAAAGTGCTTACCTTTAGACAGTACAACCAAGACGTGGGAGACTCCATTTCAATTTTTTTTTTGCCTGCTGTGAGGAGGCTCAAAATTTTACCTGCTTGAAAAACATCCTAACCACCTCTGCTATTCTTATGTGCCTGATAGCTCTGCTTTCAATGCAGTTTCTATGGAATACTTAGGTGTTTGCCTGGACAGGAAGATTGGTCTCTGTCTTAGCATTTAAGGCACACAGCTATGAAGGGGTGAATCCGGTTTTCTGGCTTATGCTTGTAGGGCTGATGTAATGAAAAGTACACCACAAGTTCTTGCAGGAGGGACTGGAATTGTCTCTGCCAGGTTAATTAGCAATCAATTAAGAAGGTAAACTTTAAATATGTGTGTACATGATGAGATCTAGTTATTTATTATCTGTTTGATTTCAGTTATAAGAATTTGCAGATTATAATGTGTTTTTTACTGTTTCTGATCAGCTATGATCAGCCGTGTTGATTGATGACAGTATCACTTTTCCCTCAAAAAAGCAAAAAAAAAGAATTGTCAACAATATGAACAAGCTAAAGTTTTCCATACACAGTTCTGTAATAATGGAGAATTTTTTATCACTCTTGCTGGGTTTGTCTCTAACTGTCTCTTTTATCTATAGCAGCTCAATAAATCAGTTTAATATCATGTACAATATATGTATGAAAAAATTACTGAGACACAGTTGTCATCTTATTGCAGCTGATAGCAACAAAATGAATTTTGCAGGGTGAACTACAGGTTCACTAGATTTTTTTTTGAGCATAGCATACACATAGCATACATTTTCCTTACATGTATTGAAAAAAATGACCATATTAAAGTGATTTGGCTCCTTTGTCTTTCTATAACTTTGATCAATTCTAAATAATTTAGAGCACTGCTATTATGTTATATCTTAGTTTTGTTCATGCATTCACAAAGAAAGTAGCAAAGACTAGGCAAAATGGTGATCCTTGTCTACTATTATCATTATTCTTCTACTACCCTACGGGAGCCGAATGGAAGATGTTCTTCTGCACTGGACAAATGCTGTTGCCAAATGTTGTTGAGGATTCCATCTGAATGTTTGACATTAATCAATTAATAAAATCCAATACATTTGTAAAATCTTTGTCTTGCTGCTTTTCCCATATGCCAAGAAATGTTTAAATAGTCTTCTCATCAGTCACAGAAAGTGTTGTTAGTAAATAAAATAACACTCATTAATGCATGCCTGTGTGCTATGTGCTATAGTCCATTCTTTAAATTTGTATTAACATAGACCAGTGTGCAGAATTCTTTCATGATATGTGGGGTTTGGAACAGTGAAAAAAGTCCATCTTTCTGACTCTTTGATGTGATATGCTCAAATAGTTGAAGACAGCAAATCATAGCCTAAAATTTTGTATTTAATGTAAACTTTCCTCTGTAAAAAACTCCTGAGTATATAGCTTACATTATCTCGGTACAGTGACACACATTAGAACCTCAAAAATTTTTTCAGTGATTCCATTGCCCGTGCAGAGTTACCACCCATGGTATACATTCCCTAGTGATCTGTCCAGACCATTTTTTAAATAGCTTAGTTATGTTCTTCCCACTTTTTAAAAGAAAGCTATTTCATTGTCTACTGTACATGAGAATATTTGTCCAGTTATGTGATGCATTTTTTCTGCTGCTTAATTTCACTCAACTATTTCTAATAAGCTACCTCATGTCATCTTAAAGAATTCTAGTCTTTTCTCATTTTTTTTTACATCCCTCAGATATTTGTAGACATCTATCATATCCTTCCTTTAGTTTGTGCTCGGGCACAAGTTCCATGCTAATTTTTTTACTCTGTTTTCATAACTGATTTCTTCAGGTCTTTTGCTGATTTCCTTATTTCCTTTAAAAGACCTCTCTGGTATTGTGGTGTCTAGAGCTAATTAAACCTTTAAAGCTGGATCTCATTAGTGTTGTTTTGCAGAGGCCCTTTTTGACCTATATATCTGACTCAGAAAACTGTCTTTCTTCCCTTGATGTATCTGATTTCCTTACCCTCTTCATCACAATTGATTTATAACTCATATTAGCCATGTCAGTCCTGACATATTTTTTCAAGTGTCTCCTCATATTCTTAATTTACAGTGATTATATTTTCCACACTGCTTTTTATTTAATTCCCTACTTATATTTCTAAATTTACAGTGATTATATTTTCCACACTGCTTTTTATTTAATTCCCTACTGATATTTCTAAATTTTGTGCAGTAGAACTTTTTCCAACCTTGATAGAATTTATGGTACACTTTTGAAAACATAATTAATGAGCTGTCCATTATGGAAGGACATTGGTCCTCATTCTATTTTTTCTTTTCCTTGTGTATTTTTTCTGTTACATAGTCTCTCTCTACTGACGGATGTAGTGCATCTTCAGTGCTGGATTAAGATTATCAGTGAATTTTTAGCCATTTTTTGGGTTAGAAGGGTCTGGTGGATGGCCACCTAGATGATGAGAGGGTTGGAGAACTTGACAAATAAAGAAAGAATGAATGAACTGTGTTTCTTCAGCCTACAAAGAGCAGGCTCAGGGGACATCTCAATAGTCTTCAGTGCCTAAAGGGTAGGTACAGGGAAGATCCCCGAACTGTCTTCACATGGATGTGGAGTGAAAGGACAAGACACAACAGGCACAGGTTTCTGTTTGGCTATAAGAAAAAAAAAAAAAAACACCAAATGAACAATTAAGCCCTGGAATAGGTTGGCCAGGGATGTGGTGGAATCTCTCTTGCTGATAATATTCAGACTTGCTTTGGTAGAGTCCTGAAATACCTAATCTAAGGCCCTGCCTTCAACTAAGGTTGGACACTAGAGGCTCTCCACAGGTCCCCCCTGACCCAGACTTTTCCTGTGATTCTCTGGTTGGGCTTCAATTCATTTCACCTGTCTGGAAATTAGGTTTGCAATCTGAGTTGTAGATAGCTTAGGTTGGGATAACTTTTACTCCAAAGGCATTTTTAACAGACTCCACAGGACTGCATGCTTAAGATTTTGCTGTTGTAACCTTTTCATAAATGATCTGGGAATGGGGGTAAATAGTGAGGTGAAAAAGCACATTAGTGTTACTGTTCAGAAGAGTAAAGATGAAGGCAGTGCCAGAAAATCTGAGAAGGACCTCGTGATACTGAGTGACTGACCAGTAAAATGAAATCAAGTGATAAGCAGAAGAAAAAATGAATAAATTATAATATTTTATAGGCAACAAAACCAAGATTTTCAGTTCATATTATTGCAACATTGGTTTAGCAATCATCAAAAAACACTACGCTGAATACTGGGAATAACTAGGGAAGGAAAATATGTTTATATTTATGAATAAATCTACAGTGAAATAACATCTTGGATACTGTGTTGCAGAAGAAGTTGTAAATGTTAAGCTTTCAAATATGACACAAGTCGTAATCTAACATTCTACAATCTTGAATGAGAAGAATTACTGGAGGATGTAATAGAGGCCAGCCACACTGCAGGTGACATGGGGACATGTTAAGGTTCATTGTCTATTCCAGCATAGGGAGGGGGATGTAGAATATGAAATTCAGAGGATCACATTCTCTTAATTTCTTAATGTTACAATAATGATACCTTGCTAATCCCAAGACTATGTGACAAATTCCTTAGTGTTGCCATGACTATCAGAGAACATCTGGATGGTCTTCAGTTCCTTTGGTAAATTCAGCCTTTCTTTTCTCCTGAATCAAACAAAATTTTTCTCCCCTATTTTATGTGGGAAACCACAATTGCTATTAAGATGTGAAATACTTATTTCCCAGGTACCAATGCCAGATTTTTGAATAGACATGAGTAACATCTTTCCTGACACTTTGTCACTAAGCTGACTTTATGCCTTTCCTTGCCATAGATAAACAATCAACCTATGGCCAGCTTTGCTGGCATGAATCCATCCCAATGGTATAGCTCTTAGGAAGGTGTCACACACAGTTGCACAGACAAAATTGATTTTTGCCTTTCATCTTATTGATTAATATGGAAATGTGCTGCAGATATCTCATTGCATTTAAAAGCCTGCCACTATGCAGAGAATTTTGAGATGCCTAACAGCATTTTCTCCCACTGAGCCCCAATGCAAAAAATAAAATATTTTTTATCTTTTTTTTTTTCCCCCAGATAAAGGTTTGAATCCCAAATGACTGTGTTCATCAAGGTTATCACAAATCAATATGGCTGGTATGACTAATCTATTTATTGTTTTGACATTCCTCTTGAAAGGAAAGAGCAATTTCTGTATGTTTCCTTAGCTGCTCTAACTATATTATGGGGGTGAAACAGAACTGATCAGTAGGATAGGGGCAACATTGTAAAATCCTCCACTTGAGCTCCTTAATTCTTCTAAATTATCTATGTCTTTCAAATGATTGGGAGTTCAAGAGTAAAAATGTTTGTCCAGTCTAGAGAAGGTCAAAGTAATATAAAAAGCTAATGTTCATCACACAAGGCCACTTGCCTGATATGTCATAATCATAATAAATATTAATAACAACACACAGACAGTGTTGGCCAGAAAAGAAAAGATCTGTTCCCACTAAAACTTTCAGAGCAGGAAAAAAATAGTTTTAACTGAGGATGAAAAATTTTAAAATGGAACATTTTTCACAGAAGGATTGCTGTCTGGCTGCACATTGGCAAAGCTTCCAGGCTAGTGGCCAGGGAACCACCGTATTAATTCTCCTTCAAAATTTTTTTATTTTCTAAAATGAGCATTTTCCAACAGAAAAAAATATCATCCAATCAGCTCCAGTTTCATCCAAGAGAGATTTATAAATATGAATTAAACGTATTTCCCCATAAGACTGCTGAATGACAGAAAAACAGACTAGGGAATCTAGGGAGGTATGGGGATGTTTTGGGATCAATTCTCCATAACTTTGAGTTTTAACCTGTTCCTACAATTCTAAGCACTTAGTGGAAGAAGTGGAACTCCCTGTTTCCCTGTACACTAAATGAGGAGATGTAGTCAGCTCTGGAGACATCCAGAGAGAGATACCATCCGCCCCATTTATTTAGGGATTAAGTTTGTTGTGAATTTATTCATGTTGGATCCCCTCTTTAGTGGCTGTCCCAAGAGCATCAGGTTTGTGGCTCCGCATTCAAGCCTCTGCACCCCTCTGTCCCACCCTCCTTACCCATTGGTCTTCACGCAATTCCTAAACTTTATGCACATCCACTTAATCCAGCTCCTCTGCTTACCAGAAGAACAAATGGTAGTGAAATTCTGCTATCACTAACCTGGCTATAGCTCTGGGATACTACCACCGATTTCACTGCAGCTCTTCCAGAACCATATAGGCCTAAGCAGGAACAGGGAAGAAGAAATGTTAGGCTCCATCCTATGCTGTTGTACCCACGGTTTATTGCTATATCAAAACTAACACCGATTTCAGATTTTCTTAATGCAAGTGTAAAAGCAAAGATATAATCTTTAAACATTGTACCTTTTAATGAAGACATTAAGATTATTATTAATACTTATATCAGCCAAACAAATGGGATGTGATCCAAGGCCTAATAAAGTCAAAAAGCATCTTTTCAACAATTTGGTTTGGAGGAGGCTGTTCGTTCCTATTCTCAGATTTTGCAGAAAAGATCCAATTTTGTTTCCCCTTGGCTGAGTGTATGGCAGCAAATGAACAACTATTATTCCCGGCACTCTGCTGATATCTGTGGACAGTGCTATACAGAAATAAATGTCTTTTGGCTTGAGAGGACTAGGTGGTAGTTAAGTTGATATTTTTGTTCCTATTAAAACCAATAAACCATGCCAGTTTTAGCTCCACTCAAAACATGGGGGAGAAAAATCAATGTTTGTCAAATGGAATAGGACAGCATCCATGGGGGAAATTGTTTTTCATGTCTTCAAAAGAGAGCAGAAGTGAGGAGGCAGAAAAAGGACAGCAAGCACTACTCTAAAAATTGATACAGCAATGTCTATTTTCCTAAAACACTGCTTATAGATGTCATATATTTTTTTTCAATGAAAAAATTAGGAAAAATGACATCATCTGATATAGATGTGCTACACTGGATACTGGATCCTATCTGCTATGAAGGGAAACCTTTTCACAAGCACTTAGCATTGCCAATATTCAGTAATTAAAAAAGGCCTCCAAAGATGTGTCAACCAGGGTCCACTTCAGCAAAAGGAAAATTTAAGACGTGTTTTGTCCTCACTGTTTCCCACAAGCTCTATAGAGAAAGATAACAGTGAATAATATAAATGATGATTATTAACTTGGTAACATTATGTTCCTCTCCCAACCAGAAAAGAGTACAAAAAGGCTTTGATAATACTTGTATCAGCCTAGCAATCTTTTCTCCTAAAGCAGATAGATACCATCTATGTTTTCTTTAAAAAAGCTTTTTCAAAGGTGAGTTGCAAAAATGGAACTGGAACAAGTCTGTTTTTTGGTGATATTCATTCAAAACATGGAATAGAAATATTTGTTTTGATTATTTCAAATATTTCTCTCTCTATATATGTGGAAACATGATAGCCGTTAAATTCAGCTCAGCCCTTGCACTGAGCAAATTGCTTAACATTTTTTATTTGCTTATTTTTCTGCAAATATTGGTATGCTTGGTGTTAGTTTACAGAAATATTTATGGAGGAGTTTTTATTCATGAACAAATTATTGTGTCTGTGTTTCAGTTTGTTCAGCCTTGTCACACATCCCGGCCCACAATTGCTTGACAGAAATATGACACAGAAAAGTTTCACTAAAACATCAGTCACTTAGATGTAAAAAGACAATATGTGAAAAGACAGTTCTTTCTCTTTCCTTTGATGAGAAGGAATCTGACTAATTTTAAATTAAAGAGGCTCTGTCAAGGAAAGAATATTAAATATTTCCATGCCTCTATTAGGCCTCTTTCTACAAAGCTTTTCCTTCCTTCTTTCCTATGGGAAGGCTAAAATATCCAATCAAGGACTGGAAATCCATTTACTGTGAACTCAGTGGCCAGTTACAAAAAAAAAAAAAGCATGCCAGACTGGCTATAATTCACACTTGTGGTTTCCTTTAGTATAAATGGTTCAGTAGCACTGAAAACCCACTTTTGGTCTTTGAAATGCAGTGAATAATGATTGCAGTCATGGAAAGATTGTACACCTCTGAATAGCTGCCTGAAGGAACAATGAGGGACAGAGCAGTGTTCATGTGCCTCCACAGACACTTTCTCCTGTCCTTCTGCTGTCTTGGATGAATGGTACAGAGTGGAAATCTACATGGAGTAGTGAAAAAGAGGACTTGCATGTTATGCATGGGGGAGAGAAATTCTAAGAGATAGTCTAGCGATGAGAAAGCAGCAGCAGAAGACTGGACAACTGTGCCTGCCCAGCTTAGGGGGCAGGCACGCAGCCTGTTTAAGCCGACTAAAAAAAGTGACTTTCTTCTCCCCCATGCCATTGAGGACAAAATTTCACCCTGCTCCATGCCAGCACTGGTGCTCAGGGAGTGCAGAGACAGCTGCAAGGAAGGATGGAACTGTTTGGAAGCAGAATCCCTTTCTCAAGAGGGTTCATTTTCAGTAGGGTGTGACTTACTGCAGAGCAGGCAGAAATATGATGGGAATGGGAAGGAGGGTACCTTTCAAAAGGCAGCTTGCATTAGGGTGGCTTTTACAAGTACTCAAACTGATCCCACCATCTGTTTCAGTAGTTTCCACCATCCCAGGTATTTGCAGGAAGAGGTGACCACAGGGCTAGATGATGGGTGCACCCAGAGGCACGCTGTGTGGGTTGGAAGGTTGTGTCCATGGCAAGGAGGTACCAGACCTCCTCTGTAGCAGCAAGAGCAGCTGCAGAATGGGATGTGCATGCTACTGGGAAAAATATTTGCAGAAGGATGGAGTGGGAACAGCATATCAGAGAGAGGCTGCTTTGCTGAAATTGAAATAGAGGGCTGACATTGTGCTGGAAACTGTAGCCAAAGCCAAAACTGTTACAGTGATGTGAATTGGCGGCAAAAGACGCGCCACAGCAAAAGTTTGGTGGAACAGCACCAGAGCACTGTGAAAACAATGCCAAGAACAAAGTTCTGCCCAGTTTCTGCTTCTCAGCTGGGCTCCTTTCCTGCATCTGCTGTTGTTGTTAGACCTTTGTTATTCTATAGTAACCACTGTGTGCTTGGAAAGCACTTAGGAAGTTTGGAATGCCTCTGCAGAATAAATTAAAAAGAAAACATTGACAGTAAAATGACATCTTGATATGCCAAGACATGTATGCCTTTCAGGGAATGCCTGATATAAAAATTAATTGCTCCTAAACCAAAAAGATGCTCATGAATCAATCTTATTCTAATCAGTAAATGGTTTTTTTGTCCTTTATATTTTGTGGAAAAGCAGGAAGGTATAACAATAAATGGGTGTAATGAGTTATGTACCAGGTTGTGTTCATTCCAGCTCCCTGACTATGTGTGCCTGAGAAAATGGTGAGTAGGTTGTGACAGCAGATTGATGCGTTCTTCTGGCTGATTAGAAAAAAAACACATCCGGAATACAGGGGAAGAATGAGGGAATCTCAATCCTTTCCACACTGAAGAACAAAACAATTATTCATGGGGACAGAGGTCACTAAAGGCATATTTATTCTGAACTTTTTTTTTTGTTAATTTAAAAATTGATTTTTCTTTTTATTATCATTTACGATACATCTAAGGGTTTGTGAAGTGCGGTTGGTTTGCAGACATTCATGTTGTTTGAACGAATCTAATTTCTCAGATAAATACTGTCATTATGCAGTTATTTATCCCTTTACCATTAGGGCATCCTTTTTAATTAGTAGTTTTACACATTTGCTTACAAAAGAGATTGCACTGTGTTGTGCATATTCTTGTCAATCAGATAAAATACCCTTGCTCACATTCAGCTTAGTTGTTTCACACTTAGCTAGCCAGTTTATATCAATCACTTGCTCACATTCTCCTTGAACTCTTAGATGAGTCATTAATAAAAAACCATGGGTCTTTCCACGCTTTACATTTCTTTCCTTTCTTTCAAAAGTGGACAGTATTGTGTAAGGATATCTCCAATCCCATCTTACCCAAAACACTGCTTGATGGCATGGGAAATAAGATGATGAAAGCTCAATCTGAAATGTACAGCAGCTTGTCTGTTCCTACCGGTTTCCTGCAGTAAGCAGCAGACCGTGCAAGCACAGTTTAAGGGAAAGAAAGAAGTCTCTGATGGCAACTGCATTTTTTCCTCTTGGGTCACACATTGAAAAAATTCCCAGACATCACTGGAAGGTTTACAATGCATCTAATTTAGTTAGAATATTAACAGTAATTTCCTTCACATCCCATTTTCCCCCAAATATCATGCACAAATTGGATGCAGTCACTGGAAAGACATTTTATTTACCAAGAGTTTAACTGAGTTTGAAGCAAGAGAATAAATAGACACTTCTTTTATTCCCGATAGTGGAGAAGTATAAAAGACCACATATCCAAGGCTACTGAATTTCTAGGTTAATGTGTTTGTTTTCATACCAAGTTGTCAGAAGAAACAGGTGTCTTCCACCCCTTGAGCTTTCTGTAAAAGGCCTCTCTACAGTGCACTCCAAGGCTTGTGAATGACAAATCTTTCTCTATTGCAGCTAAACCAGGAGAAAAGTACACCCAAGAGAGGGAGGGCCACCCAAAGTGCCTCACATTAGCTTGCTTCATCTGCCAGAAAAGTCATTCCACTGTTAGTATTGCCAGCAGAGGAGCCAGGGCTCTGCTGGAAAATGGAGCAGACAGCAAACAGCAGATTAGGAATAAGAACATGGAGCAGGTCTGTACTATGGGGTTAAATGTCTTGCAGCTGTTAAGTGAGGCATCTCTCTAGCCAGAGCTGCTCAGTTCTGTAGCACAGAGCTGCAGAGCAGAGAGCTTCACCCAGGTAATGATCCATCTGTCTTGTAACAGTTTTAAAAAACTTAATGCCTTGGTTTGAATGCTTTGCTTGTTTTGTGCTGTCCCCAATGCACTATTAATGGCACATGTCATGAGATCCTTCCTCCAGCTGTCATTATTTGTTTTAAAGGAAAAGATCAAAGAATTTTAATTGCAAAGTCTGCTCTGATTCATCTATTACTTAATGTTGAAATATGCAGTGAAGGGTAATAAAACATTTCCTTCCTTATATTGACTTTGGTGAGACTTATTTTTATCATTTAGATTACTGAGGATTTGGCTATTTATACTATGTCTACAAAGAAGATCGGAGTTTTACCCATTTAGATGTTCATGCACTTGTATTGTGCAGGACTGTGCTTTGAGTGTGTGTGACTGTATACATACATGTGTGCACACATATATGTACATCCACCAGCATGCATACAAATTTCATCATTGAAAGTGCAAGTAAATAAACCTTTTAGACACACAGATGCATATCTGTCTGCAAACACCAGTATCTGTTTGATAATTGCAAGTTATGGCAAATAAACTCAAAAGCTGCAGTACATTTATGAATTTTAGCAGAAACTTCCAGCCCCGTAAAAATACAGGCCCAACAAGCCACTTGGTGACTTTTTGTTGTTGTTCACATTTTGACTTGGACCTTTTTAACAAAGGAAATCAAATGAATTTTATTCTTCCATTCTTTTGCTAAATTTATAATTGAGACTGGATGGCTTCAGGGGTGAAGGACAGGACAAGACAATTTTGTCCACATGAAATGTTATTGGGATATTCTGTGTATTTACAGAGCTTGATTATTTATGCTGCTTAAAACTGACCAGCACATAAGTCCAGCAAAGAAACCGGGCAGAGAACTGGGCAAAAGACAGCATTTCCACCCCCAGAAAATTCAAGCATTTTGCAATGCATTTTTTTGCTTATGTGTTATTATGATTTACAACTACTACCCACAGAAAGGCGAAAACACTACAGAAAATAATGAGGTAAATTATTTAATGGTTTCAGCTTTATAATTTCTGAAACAGAGCAATTATCTGCCCCAGTTCCTGGGGACTCCAGACACTACAGGACGGGCCAGTGGGAAATCTCTCCATCTGGGTGGCAGAGCATCCCCTGCCTCATGATGGAGAAGCCATAATATCTTGCCAACCACCTGCTTAGAACTGTGACATCCTGAGGTGCCTGGTCCTGAGTATGGTGCAGGAGCTGCAGGAGTGCGGAGATCTCCATGTGGGTAGTCTGCATGGCAGGGCTGAGCCAAACAAGCCATAGGAAATTTATATGCAGGCTGGACAAAGTGCCTGTGTGTATATATGTGCATGTATTTATGTGTGTATGTGTGTTTGAACAGAGTCCTGCACACATAAAGCAGAGCTCCACAGAATGGAATACATGTGAATCTATAGCCAAATGGATGAAACTTTAAAACGGGGATGAAACGATGTGAAACTTCTGATTTTTTTTTTTTTTTTTTTTTTTTTTTTTCCAAACTAGTGTTACCATAGAAGCCCTTTTTTGTCAGTGTAGTTGGGAGCTGACCAACACTCTGCTGCCCAACACATAGGTCTTGAAACAGCACGTCCAAATGTGCATAAAAATTAGGCCACTCGTTTAGTCCTTGTGGATTTTAATCAGTAGGCACACTGGCAAGGAAGCAAGAAGTCCTTACCTAACTTCTGGTCACAGAGATTTTCAGGATGCAGAGTTCTGCATTTTTTCCTCTTCAGTGAGGTTTAAATGAAAAAAATACTGTATGTAAGGGGTGAGTTGAGCAATGATAGCCCTTGTGGCTGAGCTCTGTTGTGTACTGGTGCATGCAGAACCTTGGATGAATGGGCACACATTTGTCTCTAACCAAGGCTGCAGAGGGAATGCAGCAGTTGTTTTATGTGATAGTAAAATATCAGTACACTAACTGTACCATACGACCTTGATTCAAAACTAGTTACAGGTTTGGTATATTGGAATAATTCCAGAAATGACGCCACAATTTTTTTAGAAAAGTTGGGGAGAAAATGTAAAGCATCAATTCTGCCTATGATAAGCAATTTAGGTCCCTGAGAGGGCCCATACAGAACAGCTCCAAGTACTGATGGATTACTTGTGCATTATCCCTACTGATTACTGAACACTGTATCTGGGTAAGTGCTTTCACTCTGATTGAAGATAGAAGGTGCAGACTTTGATCAAAATGAATTAAATGACTACTCTGCAACACTTTTCCAGCTAGGCACATCATTAGCTGCAGTCAGAAGACAATGCAAGCAGGAGCTGAGATTGCAACCCATGTGCACTGGGAAGGAAGTCAAGAGATCAGTGTCACCAACACAGATGTCAGACTGTAATATTGGTAACATGAAGTTTCTTCTATTTGCACTTTAGTCACTAATATTAAATAAATATGTATTTTCTTCCAATGCTATGATAGTGTAGGCACAAAGTAGACTTTCTTTAGTAACGAAATGAGAATTAGTATCTCAGAGAGTTGCAGTCAACGGCTCAATGTCTGAATGGAGATTGGTGACGAGTGGCATTCCTCAGGGATCAGCACTGGGACTGGTGCTATTTAACATCTCTGTTGGTGACATGGACCATAGGATCAAGTGCACCCTCAGCAAGTTTGCAGATGACATGAAGCTGTGTGGTGCAGTCGACATGCTAGAGGGAAAGAATACCATCCAGAGGGACCTTGACAGGTTTGAGAGGTGGGCTTATGCCAACCTCATGAAGTTCAACAGAGCCACGTGCAAGGTCCTCCACATGGGTCGAGGCAATCCCAAGCACAAATACAGTCTGGGCGGAGAATGGCTTGAGAGCAGCCTTGAGGAGAAGGACTCGGGTATGTAGGTAAATGAAACACTGAACATGGGCTGGCAGTGTGTGGCCCAGAAGGCCAGTCGGATCCTGGGCTGCATCAAGAGGACCGTGGCCAGCAGGTTGAGGGAGGTGATTCTGTCCCTCTGCTCTGCTGAGACCCCACTTGGAGTACTGCATCCAGTTCTGGGCCCCACAACACAAGAAGGATGTTGAGCTGTTGATGTGGGTCCAGAGAAGACCACGAAGATGATCAGAGCACTGGAGCACCTCCCGTATGAAGACAGGCTGAGCGAGTTGGGGTTGTTCAGCCTGGAGGAGATAAGGCTCTGGGGGGACCTTATAGTGGTCTTCCAGTACCTGAAGGGGGCCTACAGGAGAGATGGGGAGGGGCTTTTTACAGGGCCATATAGTGACAGGGCAAGGGGTAATGGATTTAAACCGAAAGAGGGCAGATTTAGACTAGACATAAGGAAAAAATTCTTTATTGTGAGGGTGGTAAGACACTGGAACAGGCTGCCCAGAGAAGATGTGGATGCCCCATCCCTGGAGGTGTTCAAGGCCAGGCTGGATGAGGCTTTGAGCAACCTGCTCTAGTGGAAGGTGTCCCTGCCCATGGCAGGGGGGTTGTAACTAGATGATCTTTAAGGTCCTTTCCAACCCAAACCATTCTATGATTCTACGGTTCTATGATCTCGGGCAGGTACAAGCTGCTGCTGGATGTTTCTCTGTGATGCACCACCCTAGAAGCCCAGCTCCAGAGGGGCATCCAAAAAACCAGGAGCCCTGGGCACTAGCTACCTCTGACTAATGCCACCCACTGACCTGAAAAGCAAGTGGCTTCCTGCTGCCAGTGGGCAACGTGCATAACTTTGGATGTTTCTTCATGCCCTCCTCTCCCACATTGGCTTTCCAACACGCATCGACATGCAGCGAGACCCTGGCCCTTCCCTGCTGGGTGCATGGGAACTGCTTGGTGTTTCTCATACTCGGCTCTGACCCTCCTGGGCCCCAGCAGCTCAAGCACACACCTCCGCACATCCCTGGAGCAGCCCTTCCCCATGAAGGGCTGTGACTCAGAGCTCACAGCACTGTGGCTTCACAGTGACCCTGGGGCAACCACCCACCCTGTGGAGAGGTCAGGGGAGCCTCTGTGAGTCCTGTACGGATAGCTGATATCCCCACAAACCCCTGTTGAATCCAGACCCATTATACCTCTACCTCCTCCTCTTCCTCTCTCATCTCTGGCTTTCTGTTCTGCTTTGTCTTACCCTGCTTAGACTTATCTTGCTTATGCTTAGGCATGGAACTGAAGTACCTGGCTTTGAAGCTGGACTAAATCAGCATGTGCATTAGAAAATCACTGGCACCAATGACTGCATTGAGCTATTTTCTTTTTATTTTAGTGGTCATCATTTAACACTCATGCCTCACTGTACCAATAAACTGAGCACTGTGCCTATTTGAGAAGACAGAGAAGTACAGCAAGAGTGCTGTGAGATCGGGGTGCTCAGCAAGGCAGTGGCAAGCAGAAAGTCAGCTGCCTTCTTGATTTTTCTTGTTAAATCACTTCTTTACTCACAGCCTAATCTGTTCTGCAAATTCTCAAGTGAGACCTCCGTTTGAAAACAATATGTGCCCTCCTTCTTTCATCACGTTAGTTCCCTCTTCAAAAAAAATACAGATTTTTTTTTTTTTTTTTTTTTTTCCCCCAGAAGAAACAGCTGCTTCTGTGGAAGAGCTGCAGCCTCTAGGTTTCTGACAATTTCAGGTTTAACTCTCTTTCCTGCCTTTTTCTCTCCTTCTGTGATCTGTTAATTAAGCAGAGGCTAGGTAGAAAATAAAGAAAGAAAAAGTGTGTGAATTAATTTGTTACATACCACCTCACTTTTCTGCTGTAAATTCAGATGCTTCTGAAACTCTTTGAAAAGGGATAAAGCTTCTGGCTTTTTTTTTGGTGTTGTCCCCAGCAAGAGGACAAATATCGTATATAATTATCCTTAAAAGAGTAATATTTCCCTTTCTTGGACATGTTATTAGACTGTTCCTGACAGAGGATATTAAGAGCAGAGGCTTTGACTAGAAGAAATGGAGGGAATGTAAGGACAATGTAGTCCAATGATGCTTACTTTCAAAATTGGTGTACTGCTAAATGTAGGAGATAATTTCTAAAAAAATGCACAAAACCACTCAGTAGCCCTTTGAAGAGCCTTTGTTAAATTTACTCCACACTGAAATATAGAGGAGAGAGAGTCAGGGCTGTAAGGGATTTCTCTTAAGGTACTCAGGAACAAAACACTAGAATGTGCATCCATACAACAGCAAGCTTTGTTATTCATTTTAGTTGCTGTAAAATGGGCATGGAAATTGTTCCATTGCTGATTGAAAGTAATTTTGCTAGATCAGACACTACATGCAATTTTGAAACTCCTTTCCTTAGACAATAAAATAAATGTACCTGGAATGTCACACAATAAAAAAGAAGATTATATTCTAGGGAAAATAATGAGAAGGAGAAGCCCAATCTCTTTAGCTCTTTTTAAGATCTGAAATTTCAACCGCAACAAGTTTAGTTTTGAACACATAAATGAAATACCATTCTAAGTTAGGTATCCAGCTTGCACAGAAAGTCCAGCTGTCCAATGAAACAGTTCTGCTACAGTGAGTGCATTTATATTAGCATTTTAGTTCAGATCAAGATTACTCTTTTAAAGTGCATTCCTTGCTTGTCCTCACTTAGTGTGCTTTGGTTCACTTTGCAGTGTGGGCTCAGAAACTGGATCCCTTTCAGTGGAAGCTGAGTAGGAAGATGCACTTCAGGATCATACCCATTGCATTCCCAGCATCGCTGGGCATTGGTGCTCTGAAATCCATATGCTGCAGATGTCAGGTCCTCAGCACCAACTGGTTTGCTTTGCAGATCTTCCCCTCTGGGTCCACGCTTCTAGCTATTATACACATAATTCCTTCTTTAGTCAATGGGGAGAGGTGGCAGTGGAGGCCTCCAGAAGGAGATCCCTGTCTGCCTAAGCAGAGCCACCATAACCAGTCTGGCAAGACTTCTCCTAGGAGGTTTTCAGAGCCACCCTCTCCACTGTTTAGATAAGGAATAAAATTGTTAATTTCAGGAGATAAATCAATACCTAGTTTGGGTGCAAGTTGTAATGAAGTAGAGTTCAGCTTCCTTACTGACTAAGTGCTGGCAGCCCTGCTTTTGAAGTCTCTTTAATCAATTAATTATTTTGAGCAGACATGTAGATTGATAATTTTCTTAAAAATATTAATATGTTGATTTGCCCCCTAACTTTTCTTCTACGTATAAAACAGATCAATACTACTACTGAGATTCTTCTCCTTTCTAAATGAAAAAGTTACAAATTAGAACTTCCTTTAGCATGTATCAATGGTCATAAAATAAATCCCTTTCCAAAGGGTTTCAGATCTGACTTTTGATTTATACCTATGATTTATCCAAAAAGTTTTAAATATGTTGCATTTTTAAAGTTGTCCTCAGATACTCTCTATTTCTGCAGTGTCCTACTTCTCTCTCTCTATGTCTCTCTCTTTTTTAGATATACATATCAATATTTTATAGAAAACAGATGGCTTGGTAAAATTGCTATCCATTAAAAAGGCAGAAGATGAAACAGAATGGATCATATTATTCCCTAACTTATGCTCATAAAATAATTCTATTAACATCAAAGTGGGCATTAGCTGTAGGACTGACCTCTGTATTGAAGTGAGGTACCTAGACACAGCACAAAACATAATTGTTGATCTAGGATGATAACTGTACTTAACCAGGGAAGCCTTGCAAGAAGAAAACAGTGAGCAGCCAAATGGTGTTTATACAAGATTAAGGAGAATAAATAGCCATTTAAAGGGACATTATCTTTCTCTTCCTCAGCCTGTTCATCAAAAGATGGTGACCTTTCATTCTGTGTATTGAAAAGTCCTTCAAGATGGTGAATCTTAGGAGTGCAGATCTTGTTGCCCCTACTTCTATTGGAGAATGATGGGGTCTTCCAGGCAAACTTTTAGGTTCCTGGCATTTCAATAAAAAATGGTCTAAGGTAATAATTGATTAAACACCTATTTCTTTTTATTAACAGTAAGCGTATGTCTTTGTTGGTCCTAATTTGCGGAGCTACCCCGAGGGTGATTTAGTCCCTCTTTCCCCTGTACAATATTAACTTGTTCCCCTAAAGGCCTTGGGAAGTTTGATAATGCACTGTCAGAGAGGTGCCTCTGAAAGTAGGGCACATAACAAGAAATCTTCACTGTAATAAATTAAGTCAGTATTTATTCCATGGTCAACTCAAAAGTTACTTAAATTTGAATTTTCCACCAACTGGCTCTGCAGAAGGCCATCAGAAACATGAGCTGATTCAAGGAAAGGATGACCATTGTTCTTTTAAAGAAAAAATCTTACCACATCCTTATTTCAGCCCAGAGACAAATCAAAACAGTCTTTTCAAATAGAGTATTTTGAGTATTTTAGTATAAAATTAGAAATTGAACAAACTCTTTTTTAATCCTTTTGAACTTTTGGGTGAAACAAGTTTTTTTGTTTTTGTGGGTTTTTTATACTGAAGTTGGTTTTCTGTTCTAATGGGAAAAAATGTATGGGATGCTACAATTGTAAATCCTCTGAAAATCGGGGAAATAATATTATGTTTTCTGAGCTATCTATTGAGCTGGCAGTGTGTACATTGCCAATACTTTTTGTCCATTTGTTCAATATATATCAGGACCCCTTTCGGATTTTTAAAGTGTATATGGTAGCTACTTCAGATTTTGATTCAGACATGCTGCTGACAATTTACGACAGTACCGACCGTACACATATTAAACAGCTGAGACCACAGTTTAATCTGGCTGCAAGAAGTCTTTTACAGTCTTATGTGGAAGCATTTTTCTAACTCAAGATTCTAACCTTTAAAATAGGTGGTTATATGTTATTATGTTCATATGTTATTTCATAATTAAAACAAATATTTTCTTATAAAAAAGTAATCTGCAAGCATGTTACATTTCCTTTTTAAATGCAAAAAAAATAAATTGTAGTGCTTGCAATGTTTTGAATCTATGATTCATTTCATGCTGATTATTTGAATGCATTACAGTAGTATCCCTCAGACTTTTACAAGCTAGGAGTGCATAAAACTTTTAAAGACAGGGCAATTTCTCTGCAGAATATGGATTTTTTTGTCATTAAAAAATGCTTTACAAGCTCTCTCAGGCCACCACTGCTGGAAAAAAGTCCTGTTGTTAATCTTAGTGTCAATGCCAACGTATTTAGAGACTCACAACATTGACCTCTGGGAAGGAGATTGTAAATGCTGACATATATTGGATGATGTGATGGGAATTGGTGACTTGTGTGTGCATGTACAACGGTAGTGTTGGAAACTTATTTTAGTTGGACTGTAGGAAAATAAATAGGGAGAAATTCTTCTGGTTCCCCTTATAATTTAAATTGAGGTCTAAAGTAAACATTGTCTTATGATAAAGGTTGTTGAAGTATAAATGGAGTAGTCAGTCCTCTATGAAAAAGAGGCTAGTTTGAAAAAAGCTGGTCTATCCAGCCAAAGGAATCTGCCCACACGAGAGATACTCTTCTGTCTTTAAAATGATGCTCTTTGAAGCATATGCTTATTTGAACTGCTTGGCTCTCTACTTCCTCCCTGTGTACTCACTCATAAGCAAAAATAGTAATTTGTATAAGCATGCAATCATGTTTTTCTACTGAAATATTTGCATGCAAATGGTTTTGATTCACTTTGAAAAACACTTTAAAAAAGTTATTTTTAATGAAAAGGCGCTGGCAAGGACTTATTAGAATCATCACTTTATGAAAAGGACAAGCCAACTTTACTTGAAGAAGTCATGGTGAATTAATAAATAGCATCACTTTGCTTGGCATAGAGGATTTCTTATCAAGTCTCAAAATGACAAGTAGCATAATGGGAGCATAATGGGAGAACATAAAGAACACAGAAGAGACAAGATTTGAACTAATAACAGAAACAAACTATAAAGGACGTGAAACAAAGGGCTGTTCTGCACAGCTGGAGAGGAAGAGGAGAAAGATCATGTAATAATTTTGGGAACACTGTCTGAAAAGAGATTACTAATACTGTGCATGGAGCAAGTGAGCAGTTAAGATAGCTTGAATGGAACTTGCTAAGGTCTGAGAACAAGAAAAACAATTCTGAAGAGGGATTTGGTGGGAGTTACTTTTGACTGTGAGAAATAGTAAAGCAAGAACAGAAAAACAAAGTTTTCAGGTGTGAGCGCTCTAACCTGCTGCACATTTACACCATAAAACAGCAGCTGCAACTGCAGATAAACTCTCAGAATGAAGTCTGCCTCTGCTAAAACAAATAGCTAAACTCCTGTTGATTTTAAGAAAGCCAGTGTTTCAATTATGGATAATGCATATGTGTAACAAGAGTAAGAGACTGTTATCTGTATATTACAATTAAGCACACAGGACTATTTTTATTTATTTTGTGATCCTGGGTTTTATGCCAGACAATCTAAGATAACTTGTAAAATATGAAAAAAAAAAAAGAGTAACCCAAAATGTTCTGTATCTAGTAGTCCCTGCTTGTGTTACAAGATTATATTACTAGTTAAAATAATGAAATAATGTATTATTATTTTATCTTGAAGTTTAATTATCACAAGCCATTTAAAAATCCTTTCACCACAAATGTTAAGTAACATAACAGTGTGCATTTTATAAGAGCAAAAGAAGTAAAACCAAAGACAAATGACACTGAGTACAGCTTTTGAATTACCTAGTCTTTTAAGCTGTCCTTTGTTTCTTTTAATAGAAAATTCATAATAAAAACAAATCAAAAAGACTAAAATATATTGCATTGAATACGTCTAAAGTGTATTGCTGTTATCATTTCATTCCACAGTGCTTTTTCTATGGTTTAAAAAAACCCCAAACAAACATTTTAGGGGAAAGGATGAACACTCTATAGACTCATATATATTAAAGTAATAAGACTTTCATATATTGCTTTCCAGATGTGGGCTTAAAAGTTTTTGGAAAATATTCTTTTTTAATTGCAAAACTGAAACAGAGAATTTCACTTTACCACTTTTTAAAATTGTTTTTTGAAAATATTTTTTTCTGTCTCTTAAATTATCAAGTAAAATATACACATTTTGAACGTCTCAGTCTACCCACTCAATTGATGTTGAAACTACCTGCCTAAATGATTAGCTACTTCATATTTCACTGAAAGATAACCATTACATTCAGAGGAGACTGATGCTAATGATAGTTGAAGACAAGACAACAAATTTTATTTTAATAGTATCTAGGTAATTGAAAGTTAAATGTCCAATAAATGTCATACTAAACCTTTATGTAAGGAAAAAGTATATTTTATTTGAGGAAATAACTCACATTCTAATGTCAGTGTGCTTGGCTACCTCAAATAACTCTTCTCTTAATTTTTCCTTGCAGATGTCACATTAAATGGCAGATGAAATATGAGCATCTTAAAAAAATGTTCTCAGATTCTTTACTCATTGTTACACAGCTTGCTTTCCTACAGGAACACCTGAGACAATTTGGACTGAAACCCCAAATTTTCCTTCTATGTAAATGCTCTAACTTTATAGTATAGCCAGTCTTTTGACCTTGGCAAAGCTTTAAAAACAATACATTAACTTCAGTTGGGGAATGGAGAAAAGCATTAATGTTTCTTCCATTGGCTGTAAATCAGTTATGTTTTCCTAGAGCACTTTACTTCTGTATCAAAAAAAAAAAAAAAAGAAATAATATTGCCTATATTAGAAAGAGAACCAAGCGCTTTAGAGATATAGTAAAAATTATGAGCTAAAATAACAAAGAACAAGATCTGCAAAAGGAACTGACATATGAATTTCATAACGTGAGATTTATAACTCTTTATTTAGTGCTTTTCCTCACTTCTCAGCCCAGATCCTGTCTTAAGTGTTTAAATTCATACTGGCAATCACAAGTGTGGCCTTTACATGTGTATAAAGACATTGGCAAATAAGCAAAAAAAGGAAAAAAATCCTGTTCAACTTACACAGGAATATGAAAAAACAATGTATTTTGCTCCTGGTGCCTATAAAAATGAAGGTCACATAGTTTTGCTTAGAGGGAGATCTGGGGCAACCTCACAGGTCTGATGTGGGCAGACCCAAGGTCCCTCTGCCAGAAGTACAAAACGAAGGCAGGATACACCGTCTCCATTCAGTGCTGTGTTAACACAGACATGCAGCTCCCAGATGGGTGAGCACTCTGGTCAATCTGCACCTGTCACGGTAGGTGTGCCTACAGGTGTCCTCCTGTTGCATAGGTTCTGCTCAGCCAAAGCATTTCACAATATGTTGTTGTAGTGTTCCCTCACTGAGGTGTATGCTTGTGCCTCCTGGGCCCTTTCCAGATACACACCTATCATTTTTAAAAATACCTCTAATTAGTATGATTGAAAAATAAGTCCAGCCTGAAACCAAAATGCTGCTCAGGTTCTGTATCTTGCTTCTGTAATGCATCCCAAGGCCAGACACCAGGACAAACCTCAGGCTTGCATTTGGCCCTCCTCTATTCCCTAGTTTACACAGAAAGTAAATCAAAGATGTGGTCAAATGAGAGCCATGGGGCATTCCCATAGGCCCCCAGTCTGGATGACAGAGGATCTGAGACACTGTTTGCAGTAGTAGGGCATTAATTTGTGAAATAGCTGATCCACAACATGAAGATCCTGTGCAGCTGCCCAGTGTGTCTGCTTGCCACTGAAACTACCAAGAATGTATTTAGAGAGAACAAGGTAGAAGAACATCTATTCTACAAAAGGTATTTCAGCCAAATACGTAGGAAATAGGACTTGGAGGTCTAATTTATTTCAGTGGTTGCTAACAGACGTACTATGTTGCTGTATTAATGTGGCTGTCCACTTCATGGCACAAAGTCCAGCCAGAAATAAGAAGCAAGTACATGAAGTTCTGTACTGCTTTCTTCCATTGGTAATTCTCTGGTATACCAACATGGGATGCTAATGAAGTTGGCTGTGTTTCACCTCCTTTTTGTCACTTTGAGAAGCTCTCAGTTTTCAGACTCATTTGAGAACCACTATTAAAATACAAACTTTAAAATCTCTCCTCAGTGCACTGTAGTCTTGACCTGCAGCAGACTTCACCCTTTCCATCAAGGTTATGTAGTAGTTTTATGATCCACACTGACATTCACTAGAGCACAGGTTGACACTGCTAAGTCATGTCTGCATGGGACAATCAAAATTTGAACTCAAGTTTCTAGAGGTGAAAAGTTAAAGCACGTTCCACAGCTCCATTTGTGACTTCCCCTACCCTCTCCTTCTGCCATAATTTTGAAAAACTAGGTAACACTAAGTGAAACCATTAATGCTGAATTCCAGACAGACTAAATCAATCCATAATTAATATTTTATAGGTTTACTTCACAGTTTGGTAATGCCATGTTGTTCTTCACAATAATAGGCTGTGGGGGCCTATTCTTCTGCACGTACATAGGGATTTACATCATTGTTTCCCACTATTGTTAATGGAAGCAGCTACATTTGTTCAAACAATATAGAAATAGGAAACAGGATGGGATATAATGGAAGAGAGTTACTAATTTTCAAGCAAATGAAAGTTGATACGGAAATATTGTTTATCACTGTATACAACACATATACATTTGGTACACTGGTTTATGTAGCATTAAATGAATAAGTAGGTGGTTTAAGTTTTGTGGATGCTTAAGGTAGTTTTAGGAGCTGTAAATGGCTGTATCAGGCCAGACCAAGGTTTACATAATTCACTGATCTCTGACAATGGCTAGTAGCTGATGCCTAGGAAAGCATGAAACAGCAGATCAGGCACATACTGCAATGCCCCTGAAGTGCCATACTGCCAGAGGAACATCTTTGTATTTGAAAGCCCTTACCTGATTTCTCTTTAATGTGCTCACTTAACCCCTTTTCTAAATCCATGTAAACTTCTCCACCATTTGGCACTAAGATCTGAGGTTTAACCATGCCACATGTGGAAAACAACTTCCTTCTGCTGTTTTGCAATCTGCTAATTTAATCAGATATTTCTCACCTCTTGTACTATGAGAGACAGGAAATAAATTCTCTGTGCATATTCCCCTTGCTTCTTGGGGTTTTATAGGTCACTGCAGTGTCTCCTTGGAGGTGTCTCTATTCCAAGCTGAAGAGTACTGGTCCACGGAGTCATTCCTAGTGTGGAAGAATTTCTAATTCTTTGATCATCTTTGCTCTGTTCTGTATCACATTTAGTTTTACTCAAGCTTTTTCAAGATGGAGAAGCCAACGCTTTACAGAGTATTTAACATCAGCTAATATTACAGTTTAGATGTAGAGCTGAGTTATAACATATGGGCATCTGAACAACTATCAGCTTTAGCATAGAGTATGTAGAGACATAGCGCAATTATATTTTGTATTTTGGTAACATTACTGACCTTAGGGCCAATTTATGTGAGTAGCTGCAGTTTGCATCTAAAAATTTTGCTGCCTGTGTGGCAAATGATAGATTTCATAAAACACATCACACGGTAAGTGATATTTTATACTGTTGAAGTTTTATTTAACTACATATTATCTAAAAGATTTTCTCCTGTGTAGAAGAACTCTGAAAAGAAGTTCTGCTATCCAGGTTCATAAGAGGAAGATGACAGACTTGTTTAGGAAATGTACAGCCATTACTCAGATATTTTCAGAAGATCTCTCATGTGACACTGGAAAACACAGATCTCATTTTTTTGGGTCATCTGTGAAAGTGAAGGGATATCATTGTGACAAAAACACAACTGTATCTGTTTCTGTCTGATGTTTAAATCTAGGAACAGTTAGCTTGAATGCTCTAAAGGATTTCAGTGATTTCATTACTACAGAGAGAGGAAGAATACAGACAATTCGAATAAATAACTTCTTGTGGCATATGACAACCCTTTTTTCCCCGATTGGATGCTGAGGGATTGTTTTGGAAGTAATATGCTACTTTGTGTTTCACCTTAAGCTTCCTTTTGTCCAAAGAGCTTGTTTCATCTCACCTGCAACACCTCAACTTGAGACTGCACTGGAGAAGAACAAAACACAAAATTATCCAGGTCTAATAAAAACAGCATATGCAGATTCACCTCTTCCACATCAATGTAAATGATCTTCTGTTCTACAGGAGAGATATTCACCAGGTACAAATTACACCACTTTCTTGACCGTTATAGGAGATTTTTTTTTCAAATAAATTTTGATTTATACATGTTTCAATGCCACGTATGTCTGTCAACACCTTGTATGCCCTCTGTTTCCTCAGGACTAGTATAGCTGTGTGAACAGCTGGACCTTTTAGACTGAAAGAACCCTAATTCAAACACCAGGGAGTGGTATCAGTGCTCAGGACATGTCCCTTAGTTCTTTCAGCTGATCTGAGAGCACCGAAGAGTTCAGGAATGATTAAAGCACAGAAGAGGGTCAGCTTGCATGCCCAGGGAGAAGGAACTGGGAGGATGTGTGCCACAGCCAAGGTAACTAATGTCCCAGGCTTTAAACTGACTGATCAAAGAAGCAGGTAGCAACTATTTTTGTTAATATTTCTGTTACTGGTGTTAAACTAACCATATCAATGATGAACAGGTTTGATATTCATAGCTGCTTAAAAATATATGTATATCTATAAATGCAGAGGTCTGGACTAGAGGTTCTACTCCAAAATTATCATATAATAAAAAAGGGGCACTGAATTTTTAAAGTAAAATTGTTTCAATATGCATACACATCTTAATATCCCATTTATTAATCATATAAAATGAATCTTAAAACATCGTTAAATGATGCTCAGTGGTATCAGAAACAATTCTGATTAACTGAGACTGATTTACCACCTAAGTCCCTCAGATCCAAATGCTTCACATTACCATATTTATTTACTTAAATTGAGCATTTATCTACTTGTTCTTAACATACAGCTACAGAAAAGTCAGACTGTAAACTCATGTTCCTCTACTTTATCTACCAGTATAATTTAACTCTCATAATATCCATTTTTCACTTTCTTTTTTTAAGAACCAGTCATTACTTTTATGTATGATGTTCCACCCTCCAAGTAGAGGCCATCATGAAGTGCAATATTGAGATGCTGGTCTCAGCTGGACTATGTTCATAAGTACTTGAATCCTAGGGTTTGATTCAAGTTTATCTCCAAATTATCAGATTACTCTCCTGAAACTGAGATTCCTACCTCCATGACAGGATGACTTGTCATTCTGATGATATTTACTAGGGTAATTTTACCAATACATTTCTTTGCATGGATGCTCTTCTTGCTGAGTAAAATCTGAATTTCTCCTGTTTGGTGAGTTATGCTGCTCTTCCCACAATAACAGTATAATTATGCTTCCACATTTCACCATAGAAGCAAATGCTAGGCTTCATTACCAGCCTGCAATAAGTAAGTTATATTGTTTTTTTCATGAATTTTTAAGAGACAGTGAGACGTATCTGTATTTGTTTAAGAAAAAAGAACAATAAAACTTTCAGATTTGGCTGTTTTGTGTAATATAGCCCTCTTTAACCATTCCAGTGACTATGCAGATTGAACAAATGGCTTTAAACAACTCTCCCAGAGTACTGTAGTTGAAGATAATATTATTATTCCTATCCCTCCGAAGACCCTACATTAATGGAGAAATTCTCATCAAGTCAGTGCGATAGAATTTTTCTCTGTCCTATGCCTGCAGAAATCACACAGAATTTGTGAAATATTTAGGAGTCTTAAGTAGCTCTGAATTGCACTTGGGCTAGAAGCACAACTAAGATGTTCCAAGGGTGGTCCAAATACAGGTCCAACCTGTGCTCTGGCTCCTTGAAAAAGAAGGAAAGGTAAATCTGACTGACTGCATGTTGTGTTTTCAAATTTCCAGGATTTTGTGTAGATGAAAATAATACTTAAGAACAAAACGCTGTCAAAATAATTTCAGCAGATACCTACTGGGATGTCTGAAATCTTTCATTCAAATTCAGCATTCAACATCTCCGTGTGATGAACAGACAGGCTAACTAATGAGACTGAAGGATACCATACTGTCAGTGAAGCTCTGTGAATTGATTGAAGACTGGCACACTCACACCTGGTAATATGCATGGACTCATGCTGGGATGCAATTAGCACACCCATTCTCATTTGTTATTGTCTCTAATACCTTTTCCTTATTTTTTTTTTAATCAAGTATTAGGAGACTTTCTCAAAGATGAAGAATTTCTTT